>NC_053026.1:407163844-407293196 GCF_003073215.2 Triticum urartu
GCTCGCGCCGTCCACTGGCGCTGCCGGACGCAGCTCTGGCCGGACCCCCCAACGCTGGCTGCCCGGGTCCGGTCGCCCCGGCACCCCACGCTCGCAACCGCGCCCGAGAACCGCGCCCGTTTGCCCGCTATGCCCCTTGGGCCAATGACACGAGGGGCCCACCCTAGAACAAAAATAATAAATAAATAAAAATAAGAATTAAAATAAATAAATAATTAATAATAAAAATAATTAATTAACTTAATTAACTTAATTAATTCTATTTAGATTAACTAATTAAGATTAATTAACCTAACAACTAGTTAACCTAATTAACTACTGTTAATTAGTCAAACAGTCGCTGATAGGTGGGACCCACATGTCAGGTTGACTAGGTCAATTGCTGACGTCAGCGTGCACTGCTCTGGATAATGTTGAATTAAATAATTAAATAAATCCTAAAAATGATTTAAATCTTTTAAAATTAATATAAAATAAACCGTAGCTCAGATGGAAAAACTTTGTACAGGAAAGTTGCTCAGAACGACGAGACAAATCCGGATATGTGGCCCGTTCATCCGCCACGCATCCCTAGCATAGCGAACACGCAACTTTCCCCCTCCGATTCATATGTCCGAAAACGCGAAACCCCGGGGATATTTTCCCGGATGTTTCCCCCCTTCACCGGTACCACCTCATACCGCGTTAGGGCACCCCTAGCACCGATACTTGTCATGTCATGCATCGCTATGCATCTGTTTGCTTAATATTTA
Organism: Triticum urartu; assembly: GCF_003073215.2. NCBI lineage: Eukaryota > Viridiplantae > Streptophyta > Magnoliopsida > Poales > Poaceae > Triticum > Triticum urartu. The sequence goes on from NC_053026.1 coordinate 407,164,597, forward strand.
TTGTTTCTTCCCCCTCTTCTCTCGTTAGACACCGAGACCGACGCCGCTGCTACCCAGTACGACTACGGTGTTGATGACCCCTCTCTCTTGCCAGAGCAACCAGGCAAGCCCTCCCCCCCTTGATCACCAGATATCGCCTACTCTTCTCTCTACTGCTTGCATTAGAGTAGTATAGCATGTTACTACTTTTCGTTAATCCTATTCTGATGCATAGCCTGTCATTGTTGCTACAACTGTTGATACCTTACCTACAATCCTAAATGCTTAGTATAGGATGCTAGTTTATCATCAGTGGCCCTACATTCTTGTCTGTCTGCCATTCTATACTATCAGGCCGTGTTCACGTCGGGTGTTGATCACGGGTATATATTATACCTACTACACATGATATATGTTGTGACTAAAGTCGGGTCGGCTTGTTGAGTACCCGCAGTTGATTCACAAATTGGGGGCTGGAAGGACATACTTTCCCGACGGCCCTCTGTGTGGATCTTTGTGGCGAAGCGACAGGGCAGGTTGAGACCACCCAGGTGATAGGTGGGCCTGGCCCTGGTCGGCGTTCGCGGTTACTTCAAGATAACATGCTTAACGAGATCTTGGTATTTGATCTGAGTCCGGCCACTAGCCTATACGCACTAACCAACTATGCGGGAACAGTTATGGGCACTCGACGTTATGGTATCAGCCGAAGCCTTCGTGACGTCAGCGACTGAGCGGCGCGCGCCGGGTTGGACTGGAATGCCTGCTCTTGTATAAGGGAGGCTAGGTCTGCTCACCGGCCGCGTTCGCAACGTGCAGGTGTGCAATGGGCGATGGGCCCAGACCCCTACGCCATAGGATTTAGACCGGCGTGCTGACCTCTCTGTTGTGCCTAGGTAGGGCTGCGACGTGTTGATTTTCCAAGGCCGGGCATGACCCAGAAAGTGTGTCCGGACAAAGGGGATCGAGCGTGTTGGGAAATGTGGTGCACCCCTGCAGGGAAGTTAATCTATTTGAATAGCCGTGATCTTCGGTAACAGGACGACTTGGAGTTGTACCTTGACCTTATGAAAACTAGAACCAGATACTTCATAAACCACACCCTTCCAAGTTCCAGATACAACCGGTGATCGCTCTCTCACAGGGTGACAAGGGGAGGATCATCGGTTAGGATTATGCTATGCGATGTTACTTGGTGAACTTACCATCTACTCTCTTCTTCTGCTATAAGATGGAGGTTACCAGAAGTGTAGTCTTCGAAAGGACTAGCTATCCCCCTCTTATTCCGACATTCTGCAGTTCAGTCCACATATGATACCCCCTTTTCCATTTGATACCAATGCATACATATGTAGTGTAGCTCCTTGCTTGCGAGTACTTTGGATGAGTACTCACGGTTGCTTTGCTCCCCCTTTCCCCCCTTTCTATACTCGATTGTTGCGACCAGACGATGGAGCCCAGGAGCCAGACGCCACTGTCAATGACGACTACTACTACTCGGGAGGTGCCTACTACTACGTGCAGCCCGCTGACGACGACCAGGAGTAGTCTAGGAGGATCCCAGGTAGGAGGCCTGTGCCTCTTTCGATCTGTATCCCAGTTTGTGTTAGCCTTCTTAAGGCAGACTTGTTTAACTTATGTCTGTACTCAGATATTGTTGCTTCCGCTGACTCTTCTATGATCGAGCTCTTGTATTCGAGCCCTCGAGGCCCCTGGCTTGTAATATGATGCTTGTATGACTTATTTTATTTGTAGAGTTGTGTTGTGATATCTTCCCGTGAGGCCCTGATCTTGATCGTACACGTTTGCGTGTATGATTAGTGTACGGTCGAATCGGGGGCGTCACACCATCTTGTTAAAGAAAACTTGGGAGATAATTGATCGTCCTTATGGGTGCAAACCTATAGGATGCAAATGGGTATTCAAGAAGAAGCTTAGGCCTGATGGTACTATTGAAAAGTACAAGGCTCGGCTCGTGGCTAAGGGTTATACCCAAAAGGAAGGTGAAGACTTCTTTGATACTTACTCACCTGTGGCTCGACTGACCATTCTTCGAGTTCTACTTTCACTAGCTGCCTCACATGGTCTTCTCATTCATCAAATGGATGTTAAGACTGCTTTCCTAAATGGAGAGTTGGACGAGGAAATCTATATGGAACAACCAGATGGGTTTGTACTAGATGGTCAGGAAGGAAAAGTGTGCAAGTTGCTAAAGTCTTTGTATGGACTCAAGCAAGCACCCAAACAGTGGCATGAGAAGTTTGAAAGAACTTTAACAGCTGCAGGCTTTGTTGTAAACGAAGCTGACAAATGTGTGTACTATCGCCATGGTGGGGGCGAGGGAGTTATCCTTTGCTTGTATGTTGATGACATACTGATTTTCGGAACAAATCTGAATGTTATTAAGGAGGTCAAGGATTTCCTATCTCGTTGTTTTGAGATGAAGGATTTAGGAGTGGCTGATGTCATTCTAAACATCAAGTTGTTGAGAGACGATGATGGTGGGATTACATTGCTTCAATCTCACTATGTGGAAAAGATCTTAAGTCGCTTTGGCTATAGTGACTGCAAGCCCTCTCCAACACCATATGATGCGAGTGTGTTACTTCGAAAGAATCAAAGAATTGCTAGAGATCAATTAAAATATTCTCAGATTATTGGCTCACTTATGTACTTAGCCAGTGCTACAAGGCCTGACATCTCTTTTGCTGTTAGCAAACTGAGTCGGTTTGGCTCAAAACCAGGAGATGTGCATTGGAAAGCTCTAGAGAGAGTTTTGCGTTATTTGAAAGGCACTGCGAATTATGGAATTCACTACACCGGGCACCCAAAGGTGCTTGAAGGGTATAGTGACTCAAACTGGATCTCAGATGCTGATGAGATAAAGGCCACGAGCGGTTATGTATTCACTCATGGAGGTGGCGCTGTTTCTTGAAAGTCTTGCAAGCAGACCATCTTAACGAGGTCAACAATGGAAGCAAAACTCACAGCACTAGATACAGCTACGGTCGAAGCAGATTGGCTTCGTCGGCTCTTCAATGACTTACCGGTTGTTGAGAAACTTGTACCGAGTATCCTTATGAACCGCGACAATCAAACTGTGATCACGAAAGTGAGCAGCTCAAAGGATAACATGAAGTCATCAAGACACGTTCAGAGAAGGTTAAAGTCTGTAAGGAAAATGAGAAACTCCAGAGTTATTGCATTGGATTATATCCAGATGTCTAAAAATCTGGTAGATCCTTTCACTAAGGGTCTATCACGTAATGTGATAGATAATGCATCGAGGGAGATGGGTATGAGACCCACAATATGAGTTGTTCACAGTGGTAACCTAGTCTATGTGATCGGAGATCCCGTGAATTAGATGTGGAAGACAAGCTATTGGTCAACTGAGAGGGGAGTATCCTTACTGTTAACAATACCACTCCATGAAGATGCAATACTCTCCTAAATCTGCATGGCAGGTTGATGTATATCTTAATGTGTTCTAAGTGGCTCATTTAAGCAGAGATGTTGTCCTGCAGAACATCTTTTGAAGAACAAACCTATATGAGTCTGATTGTCAAACGTCGCAATCTATGAGAGTAGGGTTCTCTCTAGTAAACTCATGAAAGGTCTCGGAGTATGACGCATAAGCTCCACCCGCGGGGAAGACCCACGGTAGCCACGTATCGATCAAGGCTTTACGTGAAGCTAGATTCGCAGAAAACTTGCAGTTCAAGGCCCAGTCCACTGTTCAAGTTGCCTACCAGTGTAGCATAGAGTTCTAGGTGGAAGTTCAATTTAAAAGTCTCCACTGCAGTACCGGTATATAAAACAGTGTTTTGGAACCAAAGGCAAATTTTGTGTGCCTCTGGGATCTGGTGGGGGATTGCTGGAATTTTGTCTATTTTGGGCCTAGCCCAATAGCAGTTTCAGAAATTCCTAATAAATCCTAGAGGCCCACGCAGTCCATTCGTGCAAGGCAAGAGGTGGAACTAAAGTTTAGTCCCACATTGCTAGTTTAGAGGGAGTTGGACCTCTTTATAAGGGAGGCTCTTTCTCCACATGTATGAGGATGAGAACAAGAGGGACATCCACGCGCGCTCCTCCTCCGCCGCCCGCCTCGCCACGCCACGCCTCGTCACGACGAACCGCGCCGCGGGTTGCGGGAATGAGCCGAGCCGATGTCTAAATTTTTGCCACGCACGACGGGTATACGAAAGGTCATGCGAAAGCTGAAACGTTTTGCTGTAGTGGAGATTGAATACGAACGACGCACCTCTTCACCTGTTGCCTTTTCGTTTTGTCTCCCTCGTTCTCTTCAGCTCCCAGCACAACCTCTCACCTCCTTCTCTTGCGCCTATAAAAGGGAGGCCGCTCCTCTCAGAGAGACGCACCAGAACCTCTTCTTCCTCTCGCCACAAGTTCCTGAGCACTGCGCTGCTGCTATGTTCTTCCCCATCCCGGCTTGCGGCGTGCACCGCAGGTCGGGACAGTAGGCCTCCGAAACCGCACATTTTGAGTCATGTATGGGAGAAGGGTGATAAGGTTTTTGGGGAGCGCTCAGCGCGACTACTAACTTCTTCGTCACGGACGCCCCGGACTCCAATGACTACTTCCCCGATGACGACTTCTTCCCTGACGTCGACAACCTTCTCAATGACATGGCTGGCGAGGACACCGACCCCAAGTCCAGTGCTACTGCTGCTGCTGTCCCGTACGTGTTCTTGCTCTTTCTGTTAGAGGTCGTCTCGCAGTTCTTTGCTCTACTGTCTGTCCTACATATGTTAGGTTCTACGCCATTTATGCAACCTGTTCTACTATCTGCTTTAGACTTGTTTGGTTGCAGTTCATATATGAAGATGTTATTTACCTTCTCTCTGTCAGATCGCATGACTACTTTTATCCATGTTATATTAGTCATGCTTTATCTAATATTTCTATTAATAAAATCATTTGGTAAATTGCTCATATTTCCAACAGTTCCGATATATGTGGACGGTTTGAGAGTCCGCATTGGAGATGCCTTAGAGCATCTCCAGTAGATCCTGTATAGCGGCACGGCCCGTATAATTCCGGTGACTATACGGGTTTGGCCTATTTTTTGGGTCAGGTCAGGCCTTGTATAGTCGCCCCGGCCTGTAAAAAGTTAACAGCGGCCAGGAACCCTCCCTCTCTCCCGAGTAGCATATATTCGGGTTCGTGGCCGGGATACGGGTCAACCCCCCCTCCCGCGATGATTCTCCATTCCCCCCTCTGATTCTCACTGCCAGCAACCGAAATCTACCTTCCCGCCGATCGATCCGCCACGATGTGGGGTGGGATGTGGAGCTCTAGCCAGCTAGGTGGCGATGACCCCGAGCGAAAGCACCGCGTCGCCGCCGGTGCGGCGAGGAAGTGGTCCGCCCAGCGGTACACCAACCAAGTCCTTAAGCCGTCGGCGTCCCTCTTCCTCCGCGAGACAGAGAAGTACGACCAGCGGCTGACTCGGCTCGCCTACAGCGGGGATAGCTCCTACATCACAGGTAGCTCCTCCGACTCGCGCATCCCGATTGTGAATAGGGAGGCGAAGGACAAGCCGCGGGCCGTCAAGGTGGAGGGGGGAGGATGCGCCCCCACTCCACATCGTCAAGACGGAGCCGGGGGAGGAGCGTCTGCACGGCCACGGCGTCATCGGCCCGGAGGACTACCTCGTTGGGCCCGAGGCGGACGCCTTCGAAACGGTGCTTGCCGAGCGCACTGTGCGTGAACATGAGGAGGAGGAGGAGGTGTGTCGCAGCAGGACGAGGAGATCAACGCGTTCCTCTACGAGCAGGCGCTCGCCGCCGCGTGCGAGTTCGACGCCAAACAGGCGGGATGGCGCCACGAAGCCGACAAGCAAGCCAAGATCTACATCAATCTTGTCTCCGACGATGACGAGGAGTGAGCACCGCCGCAACCGCAGCGTCGCCGCTCCACCCGGAGAGCTCCAGTGAGCTCCATTTTTGGCTAGTTTGGGGTAGGGCAGCATCGCGACGTAAAATATCTTTGCAATGCATCCATGATCAAACTATCTATGTAGTACTGTGTTTTTCTGTCGCGCATCCGTCTCTGCCATTTTGAAGGAGCGGCGGAAGACTAACACGAGGAGCGCGTCCTTGGGATCCACCGCACGTGCGTGCCCGGCGCGTGGCCATCCCCTTTCCCGTTGTCGCCCTCTCCTTCGCATGTTGCCACTCGCGGCGTGCTGCCCGTGTCTCAGATTCAGATGTCCTCGTCTGTGCCGGCACCAGGACCCAACAGTGTTGCGGTAGGCCATTCGAAGCAGATTGATCTTGTAGTGGCGGGCGGCGTACGCGGAACTGCGTGACGGGCGGGAAGGCTGGGCAACATGGGAGGGCGTGGAACCAAAGCGGTCGCTCCCGCCCTAGACCACTCGCGACCATCTCAAAGCAATGCAGGAGGGAGATCTCCTCCACGTCGGCCCGCTCCGCATCGCGCCGCAGGCTTGCCCACTCGTCGGAGCCAACGCTGCTGCCTTTGCTGGGCAACATTGGAAGTGGGGGTATTGGGTAAGAAGGAGAGAGAGAGTGGAGTGAACTAATTGCCTTCGGTCTAGAACTCGTTCAAAGGTGGTTGTTTGTGGGGGATAGACCGATGACAAACGCGCCCGAGCATGCCCATACCTGCCCTAGATTTGGTCTAAATATGAGATGGGTCGGTCAGTCTGGACGTATAGGGTTGATGTGAAGAGCCCGTATGGGTCATGGTTGACCGGACCATCCGCTCGGTCAATTTGGCTGCAGATGCGCTTACTGAAAGTGTTATGACCGGCATATTAGCGGCTTAGCCCAATTAGTTGTGGCCCAGTTTATCTTATCGTTATTAGGAGCTTAGCTCATTATCTTATTAAGAGGATTATATAAACTCGTGTAAGGACATGTTTTGATATGAAGAAAGAAGCAATCATATTTGCTTGGCTTCCTTAGGGAGCCGGGAGACCTAACCCTAGCCGCCGCCCCTGCACCCTCTCTCTCTCTCTCTCTCTCTCGCGCGCGCGCACGCAACGACGACGTCCCAGCGCCGGCGACCACGCCTTCCTCCACGCCGTCCCTCCTTTCACCTCTACAACCTAAAACCACGCTCTGGTAGGGATCCGGTTCCTACCAATTCGGTATCAGATAGCTTCGGTGCGATCATGTCCTCGCCGCCGCCCACCCCGACCCTTCCGCTGCCGACCGCGACGACCGCCCATCAGACCACCACAGCCAGTGCCCCGCCCTTGCCGGTGCCAGCCACCTTTGTTGTGCCCGTCCCCGCCGTCTTCATCCCGAAGGAGATGACGGCTGCCATCCGGGATCTCACCCGGGCGGTCACGAGCATCTACACGTTCCTCGCGAGATCTTATGGGCCGCAACCGTCTTTGCCCTTAGCCGCCCCCCCGGCGCCCTCCCTCTCTCTCGCGCGCACGCAACGACGGCGCCCCAACACCGGCGACCAAGCCATCCCTCCTTCCACCCCTACAACATGAGACCACGCCCTGGTAAGGATTCGGTTCCTACCAGAAAGGGGATTACGCGTGTTCAAGGACCCTTGAGTGAGCTTCCTTACATTGATCAGCGGACAAGCAAGGCTCTACCGACAAGCAAAGCATGCCGGTACAACAGAACTGGGAACAATACGGTTATATCTTTGGCTTTTCCCCTGCATTCCAAGGGGCAAGGGATCCTACCTTCCGTTCATTCGTAGGGTGGGCGAAGGAGAAGTACTTCTCTTCCCAATGGTCGAATCTGGCCAGATAGGTGTCTAGGTTCCGATTTCTTCTCTTCCCTGCCAAATATCGCCTCTTGGATTCGTGACAGCGAAACACAGAGTACGATGTCTGACACCAGCTCAGCTCGTAACCCTTTATCAAAGGAACCGTCTTCGCACACTCTTCAATCAACTCAGAAACGCATCAAAAAACAATTCGCTGTGAGAAACACGCATCAAACACTGTTCTGATTCTGTATTCTACAATTTCCTCCCGGACGACACCAAACATCTGCAATCCCCCAAATCAATTTGTACACCATCTTATTACCCCACCTGCGTTGTACAACATCAAGTAATCATCACACCTTGGGGGCAAGCCGGCGACCCGCCCCTCGTCCGATTCTCTACGCGCAGGCGCAGGGGTTGTCGACCACGACGAGGTCGTCCCCGCCCACGTCGCCGCTGCGGAACGCCAGGTACCCGGCCGCGAGCCCGAGCACCACGGCGATGAACACCCCGCCGTTGAACGACATGACGGCGAGCATGAGGAGGTACCCTATGCCCGCGTTGACCCCGAAGAGCGCCGCCGTGGCCACCCGCGCCGGCCAGCGCCCGCCCAAGAAGGCGGCGGAGCCCGGCGCGAGCAGCGGGGCCCGCGCGTCGGAGCCGGCGGGCGGGGGCAGGGGGTCCGCCTTGGCGCCGGCGAGGAGCTTGACGCGGATCCGGAAGGCCTCGAGGTACTGGTAGAAGGCGGCGGCGAGGAAGAGCGCCAGGAGGGAGAGGAGGTAGCCCGTCCACGCGGACGTGCGCCAGCCGTCGAACAGGATCGTCGCGGACGTGCCCCAGTAGAAGGTCATGTGCATCATCGTGGCCGGCGGGCGGCGACCGAGGGAGGGTGGGGTGGGGTTTGGGATTTCGACGCGGTGGGGGAGGAGAGACGCCGCCGGACGGGGAAGGGGCGGGCGGAAAGGGAAAGGAAGGACGAGGATTTCCGGCGAAGCGACCGGTGGGATTTTAAAGGGGCGGCCTTTGTTGACGAGCCGCGGCTTTGGGGCACGGGGTTTCGATGTATTTACGTTCCGTGCCATTGGAATGAATGTAACGGAGGTTGAGCTTCCCGGCACGTTACATCTTGTCTCGCTGGGGTTTTACTTTTTACTGGAGTAAAACTTCTTTACAGGAGATCCTTAGCAGCAAGCAATGCCTAACGACCGATAATTTTTGTCTCGTTTCTTCAAATTTTCAACGCATTTATTGTTAAGATACTACAAGTAATTTAACATACTATAAGTAATTTTCTGCTACGTTTAATTCAAATTCATCACGAATTTATTGCCACGCTAAAATCACACACAATAGACTTTGCATATGCCCCGAAACACATGCCAGTTCCATGGTGGTCAGTGGCGGAGGCAGGGGGGTGCTGGCAGGGGCCAAGGCCCCCCCTATGCTCTCACAAATACATCTATATGTACTCCTAATCTTTCATTTTTCAGACAAAATTAGCTAGGTTTAGGTGATTTGGCCCCCTCTAACATTATATAACATGTTTTGGCCCTCTCTATATTTAGTTTCTGGCTCCGCCACTGATGGTGGTGAAAATGGCGTAGCCCTTCACCCTAAGGGAGCAGATGGCCGGTAGTCGAGCTTGAACGAGCAATCATGCTTCTCAACAACCTTATCATCTCTCACCTAGTGCAGGTCATCAATTGACCCGTCTTTCATGAGCATGCTCTTCGGTATGGCTATGTACATTACTATTTTCTCAATTAGAGAGAAATGAGGCGATGAAACTGGCATCCGGTGAAAGAAATCTTTTTTAGAGAAAAGACGTTGACCGAGCCTGAGAGAAGGCTCAAATTTAGCCCGATTTTGAATTAACAAAGCCGTCAACCGGCCAGGATCACATTGATCATTGGTGAAAGAATCTTTGAAAGCGGAAAAATGTGTCTACAATGAGCTTGAGTATTTTCACGTACACCTTTAAGGACTCATTTGATTCAAAGAAATTTCATAAGGTTTTTGGAGGATTTTGATCCTTAGGAATTTTTTCTGTGATGATGGTTTGATTTGTAGGATTGGAATTCTTATGAATTTTTTCATAGGATCCACTTGTACTACATTTTGGAGGAAATTTTTCATCCACTCAAAGCTCTTTGTAGAATTTTTTTGTTTTTTCTATGCTATCAAACATTCTTTCAAATCATGAAGGGCGGTATAGGATATGCCACCTTATTCCTGCTTTTTCCCCTATTCCTATGTTTTGAAAATCATGCGAATCAAAGAGGCCCTAAACATTATTCACGCAATGCACAGAGTGAATGTGTGAGTGAGTGGGTGAGGTGTGTGTTGTTACTCTTATTTGATGCTACAAGGACCTTATATGTTGGTGTTTTCTATAGGGATGTCAACCGGGTCCCGTTTAATTCCGATTAAAGTTCACTAATAGTATGATAGTTCAAAAGAGTTTTTGTTTTTTGAGGAAAATGAACTAACGAGCTAGCAAAAACTAACTAGATGAGATTGGCGGATGTCGTTTATTTGCCACTTACATCCCTAGTTTTCTACTCAACCATCAATGCGGAACTAAAAGTTATACACATGCCATGTACAATTTGAATGGGCCTTCAAAAACTTTTACAGTACCATGCTCAGACATAGTAAGATTTAATGAGAAAATACTCACAAAAATCTACTTATGTACATTAATGTAAGACATTTTTACCATTTAATTAGTGTACAGAGTAACATTTCTCCCTCCTCGGAAGAAGTATCAAGTCTTGAGATTTCCCCCTACCACGTCCATTGTTTTTTCTAAATGGACCACGTTCATTGTTGAAATACTGTGTCACGTTCGTGCTTTTTAATTGCAAATGGCTTGACTTCTGGGATATATGCTCTATTAAAACATCTTTTAATGATGCTAAAAAAACATTTTTTAATGTAACATGGCGGGTCAAAATTGCAAAACCCCGGACCGGCTGGCAGTAGGCGCGAAACTTGCCTTCCGCGCGTCGTGACGTGACAACGTGCGGACGGAATCGTGGGCAAGCGACGGAAAAGGGCGCCCAAAAGTCTACACTAGCGGATGAGACCGGTAGGCGTCGGCCACAGGGGCAGAAACGTAATTAGCCGGCAAGGCCTGCCCAAAGAAACACCCCACCGGGGTAGTACTCGCGCGGCAGGGGCGCAGGCAGTACATGCGCGCGACCTGTACTGCAGTTGTACTCCCTCCCCGGCAAGGGCATGGCAGGCGCGCGCGCGCTCGGCCGGCTGCGCGGTGGGTGTGGAGGTGGCGTGCCCACAACCGGCCAACGATTCGTTTTTTCCGTTTACCACGTCGCAGTGCGCCGTTTTCTTCCGTCCATGTTTATACTCTGAAAAAATAAAAAGAACTCGGATCAAATAGCATACGTGCACATAAGAGCTGGCACCTCCGAAATGAATCTTTGTTTCGCAAGATTGTAAGGACACAATAATAGGGAAAACATAGGATTAGCATACTTTTGAGTCTTTTGATTGTAGAAAGTGTGGAGGCTGGTAAATATTTAGGGATCACTTACTCACTGGTTAAAAAGGAAAAAGAAGTTCAGAAAAATGACTTACAGTGGCGTGCAAGTATATAGCGCACACCGATGGTAAGTTCTGGCATGACATAGCGGCATGGTCCCTCTCTCTCTCTCTCTCTCTCTCTCTCTCTCTCGGCCTCCCCCCTCCCGCTCGACGATGTGTTGATCCCACAACATCTATCCTCGCTGGCACTATCGTCGGATCCCATCGCCTCGAGAAACTAGGGTTTCAATCGTAGTGCCGATGTCTCCATGACGTCCAGCTCAATACCCAATGATGCTACTCTCTACTAGAGGCCGCCTTGGGCTCCCATGCTCGCGGAGTGGAGGTTAGGGTCCAACTCGTTGGCAGGATGACACACATGTGCAACTTCGGTGAGCCGAGCTCCGACATCAGTTACAATAAACTAGGCGAGCTCTTCTCTTGTCCCTTCTTCCTGCTTTGCCCCTTCCTTCGTGATCTGGGCTCATGGACTTTGAGTCATGTCTAAGCTTTGATCTAGTTCAAATGTCTCCCCTTGAGTGCTATTGGCTTGGATGATCTAAATGGCTACCAATCTAGGTCATGGGATTTTTTATATATGATTCTTGGTGCTTGCCATGGTCTCTGTACTCTACTTGCACACAATTACTTGGATAAGTTTTTTTAGAAGAACAGGGAGCATCCTCCCCAGTTCCATTACTAGAATGAAACCACGAAACACCAGTCTGATACATCATCTCAAAAGAGCAGTTCTGAAAAGCAAAAAAGGAAAGGAGCTAAGAATCTAGTAGCATTATTACAAGGCAACCCGGGCGGGGCCAAAACATACTAAGGAACTGAGCAGAGGAGTTTTAAAGGACACGGGAAGGATCCATCGATGCCTTCATGGCCTTCAGACGAGGAGCAGTGTCTGCCTGCGGTAACCAGCAGGCGAGAAGAGGAGACACCGAGCTGGATGGAACAGCGTTGTGGATGTCTCTCTTTTTTGGCGACAGGAGTCCATCATCATCCTCAGAGATCTTGAATTTTTCCCAAGGGTCCAGTCCCAGAGCAGGTCGAGGTTTGCTCAGCCACTTGTGATCTCCAAAGGTTTCTGGAGGGACTTTGTGAGGAACTCCATGAAGGACATCAACTTTTCCTTGTCTGGTCCGGAGGAGAGGATCGCCCAGTTCCTCACTGTGTTCATGATCAATCTCAAGACCCGAGGGACCGAAATCCAGGTGGTGTTACTGAGAATCATAACATTTCTATATTTCCAGAGACACCGAAGGACAGCTGAGCTAACAGTATTTAAGACAGAGCACTTTTTGTTAGCAATCCAGAACCTAGCTACAGATTCAAAGGAAAAGCCAACCTGAGAAGAGAAAAAGTTTCTAACAGAGACCCAGAGGTGTTCGACAACAATTTCTACTCCTATAAAAAGTTGAGTTGGTGGTGATGGTGTGCCTGCCATCCTTCATTTACAACCGTTCGATTTACATCCAACGCATATGAGGAAAACTATGTCAGTTTTGCAAAAAGACCCCCACACTCCACTCCTTGTTTGTAGATAACCCCCTGCATCTCACCTTATCTAGCCATCTCATGAAAAATAAGAAGGATCTGAAGAGCTCGCTTCTCTTGGTGTCGTCTGCCCCCAACGCCTCTCATGCCTTCGCTTAGGCCACATTGCCGACCACCACCACGACCCCCTCCTCCTTGCCATCTCCTCTGCCCCCTTCCAAGTCATCCTGAGTTACATTCATGGCTGTCTAGAAAAAAAATAAACAAAATCAATACGCAAAAAAAATTCTTCATGAAGTTTTGGATGCAGGTTGAACACTTGAACGCTTTTGTTTGCAAAAGATATTTTTAATCTATTTTTCCTACATTTACTATTCACCTGGATGCTTGTGAGCTCTAGAGAAGAATGAATATCCGAAGAAACCTATCGATATTTGTTAAACATGAGATGACCCGGATCAATGCATTTTGATGTTGCGTGAAACGCACAGGCATCTTACTAGTACAATAAAAAAGAGGTGTGAGCAAGATTCTTGCTCCAAACAGTAAACACACTCAAGGGGTTTGATGATATGTCTCTTTCTAAGATTATCTCTGGTCATCAATTTATTATTAGAGAGGAGCCAGAGAAAAACATGAATTTTGGGGGGAACTCTTAATTTCCAGACTACTGGGATAAAAATAGGCTGGATCCCCCTAAAATTGATAATATGGTAGAGGGAGCTAAAAGAGTACTGCCCCTTGTTTTCTAGTTGCTAGATCAGAGAATTTGGTTCATTAGTAAATACAATGCTCCTAGCAATTTCCTCCAGTTGGAACCATTGTTCCATAAGGCTGTCACTAAAGTTTGTCCTGAATGAGAGCTTTAGACATTGCCCATCGCAAACCTCATTCACACATTTGTTTTATTCATTGCAGACTAAATAGATAGGCCAAAATTGCACTGCTAGGGGTGATGTGCCAAACCAAGTATCTTCCCAGAACCTAGTTCTGTTGCCATTCCCTATGCTCCATCTATAGCCAAATTTCACAGGATGGATAATATGTTTTAACCCTTTCCAGAACCTAGAGGTTTTCTGGTTGGAGGAGGGAGCAAATATGTTAGGTTTATTTGCCAAGTATTTATGATTAATAAGCATCTTCCAGGGTTTTTGATCTACATCATAGTATCTCTTGATCCAAGACCTTAACAGACAGATATTAATTTCTTGAAGGTTAGGTATACCCAAACCTCCAAAGTCCTTTTTCATTGAGACCAGCCCCCAGTTAGCTAGGTGAAGTTTCCTATGGCCTTCAAAGTCATTCCACAAGCAGTGAGCCATCTGCGAGTTGATGAGGTTCATTTCCCATTTAGGGAATTTGAAGAAGGAAAGGAGGTACACAGGGATGCGAGCCAAACAGGCTTGAATGAGGATCAAGCTCCCTCTATAAGATAGGAGTTTACCCCGCCACCCTGCAATCCTTTTAATGATTTTATCTAAAAGGGGTTGGATATCTTCTCTCCGTAGTTTATCATAATGGAGAGGGATGCCTAAATACTTAATGGGGAAGCTACCTTTACTACAAACTAGAATAGAAAGAAAGCCAACTAGTTCTTGATCATCCATATTTATAGGGATGAGCTCACTTTTGGAGTAGTTAATTCTCATGCCCGAAACTTGTTCAAAATAGGTTAAAATAGTTTTCAGGTTGCTAGCATGAGTTGGGTCATTGTCTAGGAAGAGGATTGTATCATCTGCATATTGCAGACAAATGATTCCACCGGGACAAACCTCAGGGCAGAGCCCAGCAATCAAGTTGTGGTCAACAGCTTTGCACAACATTTTGGTGAGGACATCAACTACTAAATTAAACAAGAGAGGCGATATAGGGTCACCTTGCCTAAGACCTTTACCATCAAGGAAAAATTCACTCTCACAACCGTTTAGCTTGACCCCAACAAACCTCCCATGGGTGAGTTGATGAATCCAGCTAGTCCATTTCCCCCCAAAACCCCTAAGCTCAAGGAGTTCCATAAGGAATTTGAGATCTACTTTATCAAAGGCCTTTTCATAGTCTAGTTTAAGAACTAGGCCTTTATCACCACCAGAGTGAACTGAGTGGAGTACTTCATGAGCAGTAACCACACTTTCAAGGATATATCTCCGTTTAAGGAATGTAGATTGGTTGCTGGCAATAAACCTCTGTAAAACTTTAGAGAGCCTAGTAGTGAGAATTTCAGAGAAAATCTTAAAACTACAGTTAATCAGGCTGATGAGCCTGAATTTTTTCATAGAGGTGGCTTTAGGCTCTTTAGGGATAAGGGATAGCAAAGCAAAATTCAGTCTGAATATATCTAGTTCCCCTCTATGAAAGGCTTGGAATAGATCCATGAGATCCTTTTTAATCAAGTCCCAAAAGTGTTGGTAAAACAAGAAAGGAATTCCATCAGGACCAGGGGACCCATCAGGATAGGAGCTAAAAATAACTTCTTTCACCTCTGCTTTCGAAAAAGGTGCTTCAAGCATCTCATTTTCAGCAAGTGAGACTTTCTCAGAAGTAGAGAAGAAGTTGTTTTGTAGAGAGAAACATGAAGGGTTTTCTTTCTTAAAAAGGTCTTTATAAAAGTCACTAGCCACTTTCAGCATATCATTAACATCAGTAACAGGGCCATTGGGCCATCTAGGGAGTGAATGAGGGTTTTCCTCCTCCTCCTCTGATTAGCAACTGCATGAAAATAAGCAGCTTTCCTATCCTCCTCCTTAATATTCCTATCTCTAGATCTTTGTTTGGCTTTAATTTCTTCGTGGAGCCAGATCGTCTTAAGCTCCCCATGAACAAAAGTTCAATCTACTAGTCTCAGCCTCAGAGAGGTCAGATGTTTCAGCCTTAATATCTAGAGAATCAAACTCAAGGAGAAGAATCCTTTTATATCTCCTAAGGTTGGCTTCTTCACTGGAGTTCCATCCTTTGGTAGTTTTGCTAAATCTCCTAATTTTAATCTGCCAGTTTTCTAGTGGGCAGCAACTCCCAGTGGGTTCAGACCAGATTTTTCTGACTAACTCAGTGAAATCCTCTCCAAGGAGCCACCACTTATCAAACTTAAAACTGCTACTTTTAGGGGCTTGGTTAATCCCAGAGTCCCAGAGTAGGGGGGTGTGATCACTACCACATCTGGGCAGGGCTCTATAGCTAGGAAGAGGGAAAAGACCATCTAACTTTGTGTCACAGAAGATTCTGTCAATGGTGGACCTAATCAAATCTACTTGATTATTGGCCCATGTAAATTTTCTAGAGGAGAGCTTAATTTCAAGTAAGCTCCAGATCTCAATCCAGGCATTGAAATTGTCACTCCACTTATGATTGATAGAGCCATTGCTTTTATCCTTAACATTTCTGACTAAATTGAAATCACCTCCAATCAGAGTGGGTGTGTGATTATCCAAAAATAAAGAATGAAGTTCAGAAATAAAGGCTTCTTTCCCATAAGGAGAGCCATAAACAGTAATAATCGTAAAGGTGTGCCCAGTAGATTTCAAATTAACTAGACAACTAATAGAAAAATCTAGGTGAGACCAAGCAACAACATCAAAAAATGCTTAAATCTATTTCCATCAGGATGCCTCCAGCAAATCCTTTAGATGGAAGAGTATGCTAGTCAAAGTCCCTGTTACCAATGAGGGATTTAGGATAAGAATGAGAGAAAACCTCCTTCTTGGTTTCCTGAAACCCTAGGGCTGTAGCATGAGTTTTGTTAATGGTGTCAATTATGAGGGTTTTCCTCCCAGGGGATGCAATACCTCTAATGTTCCAGAACAATGCATTCATGGAGAAATGGTGTTCCTGGGGTGCTTGACCTGTCTATGCTTGCAAATAAGAGACTAGAGTCCCTCACTAGACTCAGCAGGAGGATCTATGCAATCTAAGCTAGCTTTGCTAACTAAAGAAATACTCCGAGAAGCAGAACCTTCAGTTCTGCTTTGAAGGGTATCATTAGTAGAAGAGCACTCAATGTCATCATTAAGAGAGGTAATATCTACACCAATCTTAGAGGCAATGGCATTGAAAGAAGGATCATTAAAACAAGAAAAGGATTTGTGTTTCATACCCAGGGATTTTTGAACTTCGAGATTCTGAACCTCTTTGAGTTGTTTTGCTTTTTCAATGATGGTTCTCTTGTCACCAGCCATCCTAGAGCTGGCTCTAGTGGCATGAACAGGGCCCCATCTAGGAGGATTCATGTCTTTAGGAAGAGCAGGGAAGTCATTGTCACACTGAGAGTCCAAATTGTTAGGGAGATCAGCATCTTGATAAAGAGTGTCTTGACCCTCTTGTAGATCTACAGATCCTTCTAATTCCAGCAGGTCATCATCTTCCAGGAGCTCCATTTCTCTGAGTAAGTTAAACCCATCATCCTCTCCATGCACAGAGCTCAGGATTCTCTCAAGGTTGCTAATTTGAGGGGAGTATGGTGAATCAGGCAGACGACTCTTCAGGACTGATGTGGGGGTAACATCTCCAAGAACATGACTGTGGCCCAAAGACCGCCCTCTGATATTTGGTGGCCCTGAGTTAGCTGCATGGCCTTTGTCTGAATCAGCCCTAGAACTCCTGTTGGATTCAGCATCTTCAGAGAGATTATTGCCAGGCCCAGCAGCTGATACATATGTCCCAGAGGAAGAGTTGGTATAGGTGCCAGTACCAGTGGCAGTCAAGGGAGGTTCCACTTCAATCAACAACTTGTAGATTTTTCCATCAACACCAAAAAGCATTTCAGCAGGGATTTTGGAGGGATCTTTGCAGGAGATTTTGACCCTGACAGTTTCATAGAATGACTTGAAGTTATGCTGCCAATCCACATCTAGAATCACTCCCAAAGTGGAAGTAATTTGGTCAAGCATAGACCAGTCACACCATTTTGGGTTCATCTTCCTAATTTTGATCCAAGTTTCCTGGAGATCATCTTCAGCCTCAATCCTGCCTTTCCAGACTTCAACATTAACTACAACATTGTATTTTTTGAGACCAAAATATGGGTATCCAACAACTTGCACTACATCTATTTCAGGGGGGAATTTAACCAGAAATGTCCATTCATCCAGGGCATTGATTGGCCAGGGCCAGTTGGTTTTGTAAATGTCTGCAAACTCAGTGGCAAGTTCTTGCTTTGGTCACGTCACCAGGCTCAACTAGAACTGAGGGAGTCCTGGATTAGGGGGTCTTCGGACAGCCGGACTATATCCTTTGGCCGGACTGTTGGACTATGAAGAAACAAGATTGAAGACTTTGTCCCGTGTCCGGATGGGACTCTCCTTGGCGTGGAAGGCAAGCTTGGCAATACGAATATGTAGATCTCCTCCCTTGTAATCGACTCTGTGTAACCCTAGCCCCCTCCGGTGTCTATATAAACCGGAGGGTTTAGTCCGTAGGACAATATACAATCATACCATAGACTAGCTTCTAGGGTTTAGCCTCTACGATCTCGTGGTAGATCAACTCTTGTAATACTCATATCATCAAGATCAATCAAGTAGGATGTAGGGTATTACCTCCATCGAGAGGGCCCGAACCTGGGTAAACATCGTGTCCCCCGCCTCCTGTTACCATCCGCCTTAGACGCACAGTTCGGGACCCCCTACCCGAGATCCGCCGGTTTTGACACCGACATTGGTGTTTTCATTGAGAGTTCCACTGTGCCGTCATCATAAGGCTTGATGGCTCCTTCGATCATCGGTAACGATACGGTCCAGGGCGAGGTTTTCCTCCCCGGACAGATCTTCGTATTCGGTGGCTTTGCACTGCGGGCCAACTCGCTTGGCCATCTGGAGCAGATCAAGAGCTACGCCCCTAGCCATCAGGTCAGGTTCGGAAACTTGAATTACATTGCCGATATCCGCGGAGACTTGATCTTCGACGGATTTGAGCCCATGTCATGTGCGCCGCACGATCATGACGAGCATGATTTAGCTCTGCCGACGGACGGTGTTCGGGAGATCACACCTGCAACTACTCCGGCCCTCAATCCGGAGCAAATTGCGCCATCCGAGGACGGGTGGATAGACCCCGCCATGGAGGCCGCACTCTCAGTGGTGATAGAGCCGGATACTGACTTCACCCCTTACGAGAGCCGTGTTGCCGAACCATTGGATTTGTCCCCGGCCACGGGCTCCGAACCGCCTGCATCCATGCCCATCGAATCCGATTGGGCACCGATCATGGAGTTTACCTCCGCGGATATCTTTCAGCACTCGCCTTTCGGCGATGTGCTAAATTCATTAAGGTCCCTCTCTTTGTCAGGAGAACCTTGGCCGAACTATGTCCGGCTAGGATGGGATGCAGACGACGAAGAAATTCGTTGCCCACCCACCACCCACTTAGTAGCCTCTGTTGACGATTTAACCGACATGCTCGATTTCGACTCCGAAGACATCGATGGCATGGATGACGATGCAGGAGAGGAACAGGAACCAGTACCCACAGGGCGCTGGACAGCCACTTCATCACATGACATATACATGGTGGATACACCCAAAGAAGGCAATGGCGACAAGACAGCGGATGATGACCCCTCCAAGAAGCAAACAAAGCGTCGGCGTAGGCGCCGCCCCAAATCCCGCTTCGGCAAAAACAGCGATAACAGCGCAAGAGAAAATAACACCCCAGTTGACTCCAGAGGAAACAACGACCACATTGACCCAGCGGCAGAGCATGATGAAACTGCAAACGGCGAACATAGCACGGATCCGATATCCGAACACGGTGACACCGAGGATAAAGCTCATCAACCCCCCTCTGGGGAGGAAAACAGTCCGGACGAAGATGCACACATCATCCAGGAAACGCACTTGGAACAAGAGAACACCCACAGAAGGCTTATTGCCACACCGAGGAGTCTGAAGAAGCAGAAGCAAAGGCTTAATGGCGCACAAAATACGCTCAACAACAGGTGGAACAAAGTGCTCGACAACAAAGAAAAGTATGGTGGAAGTTACCACACAAAGAGCTATCCAAAGCGCAAGCTATTATCTGAATTCGACGATGAGGCCGTAGAGCCCACATAGCCGAAAAATAAAACGGCCAACCGGCCGGATCAACCACCTTGTGGCCGCGATAGAGCGGCTAACAAGGCCGCACATAAGTCAACACATGATCTACGTGAGGACTTGCGCCCAAAATCCAGTATGACCAGATCCATCTATGGACCTAGGAAGCGCGCTCCGGCACAAAATCAAAATCGAATACTACAACCGTCTGAACGCCATGATACATCCAAATACAGGCGTGCCGCACACCCCCTATGTTTCACCGATGAGGTGCTGGACCACGAATTTCTAGAAGGATTCAAACCAGAACATAGAGGCGTACGACGGGACCACAGACCCTCACTACAAAAAAAAGACACATCCGTGACATTTTGGGCCGAACGAAAAAAATTTCTGTCATACATATGACACTTCTATGACGATAATTGTGACAAAACCCGGTATTATCATAGATGTGGTGGGCTCCTACTTCTATGACAAAAAATCATGACAGAAAATGGGCTTTTCGTCCTGGGCGGGCCGGAGACGCAGCTGCATGATATTCTTTGGGCCGTCCATGATGGAAAAAACCGTGGTAGAAGCGAGGGGGAGGAAAATTTCAGGGAGTTCCCGGTTACGGTGGGAGGTCGGGGGTCGAGCGATGCACGTTTCTCTCATATACGTACGCGCGTGTGTGCGAGGCGTTGGCTCTAACTGAACCCGAGCGAGGCATTGGGCTCTAACTGAACCCGAGCGATTGCATTGCAGGCTACGCGTTACTAAACCCGAGCGATCGATCGATGGCTGTTAACTGAACCCGATCGAGCGATTCCTTCGCTACTGCTGCTAACTAAAGCCGACCGATGCTGCCTCTGGATGAACAGTGAGCGTTGGGGGGGGGGTGGTTGGATGAACAGTTCCCGGTGGGGGTGGATGAACAGGACCCCGTGGTGTTGCCTCTGGATGAACAGGACCCCGATCGATCGAGTCGGTTGGGGCTGGATGAACAGGACCCCATGGAGGGCTGGATGAACAGGACCACCCCGTGGAGGGCAGGATGAACAGTAGACGGTGGAGGGCAGGATGAACAGTGGCCTGTGCAGGGGTGGTTGAACAGGAGCCTGTGGAGAGGGCTGGTTGAACAGTAGCCGGTGGAGTAGTGCGCGGTGGAGGCTGGATGAACAGGAGCCCGTGGATGAACAGTCGCAGGTGGAGGCTGGAGGAGGTCGACGGTGGATGAACAGTAGCTCGTGGAGGCCGGAGGGGGTCGACGGTGGAGATGAACAATATCCCGTGGAGTCCCGTTTTGCGGTACGCCACACCCCTCCCGATGAACAGGACCCCCGTTTCGACCATAGCGCTCCAACACAAGTCCGTTTCATCCGTTTTGCGGTACGCCACACCCCTCCCGATCAACAGGACCCCCGTTTCGACCGTAGGAGGTCCGTTTCCTCCGTTTTGCAGTATGCCAGACCCCTCCCGATCAACAGGACCCTGTTTTGAACGTAGGAGGTCCGTTTCCTCCGTTGTGCGGTACGCCAAGCCTTGTTTCCATCGCCTGTTCCGTCCAAGCCCTCCCGATGAACACGACCACGCATTCCATTCTGATCCAGCCGGTTGGCTCCCATGCGTTCCGTTGCCTCCCCATGAACACGACGGATTCCGTTGCCTCCCCATGAACACGACACATTCCATTGCCTCCCCATGAACACGACAACGACGCTGTTTCTCCGTTTCGACCTAGCCATGTACACGAGCCCTGGCCCTACGTATGCGTGAGTAGGCGTTCGAGACCCCACCCGTATGTACACATATGTGGCCGTATTTTCTTTCTTGTGCCCTGGCCGCTGTACATACGTGTACATGCTACGTGCGCGCCTCTACTGCGACACCTGCGCACCACTACTATGACACGTGCGCGCCTCTACATCGACCAGTATGTACATACACGTTCACGACCAGAATGACAATGCTACGTACGCTTCGACCTGGTGGGTCCTGACTGTCAGGAACTTCCTTGCCTGCAAAGATGTAGCTGGTGGGTCCCAGCAATTAGGGGGCGAATCGTTTTTTTGCCCGGACGCACTTCCTTGCGTGCGAAGATGTAGCTGGTGGGTCCCAGCAGTCATGGGGAAACGTTTTTTTCGCGAAATATAGTGGCTCGTCCGGTTGGTCCCAGCTGTCAGGTGGAGGAATCATTATTTTCCGCGTAATAAGGAGGCACTTCCTTGCTGCGGCCATAGACCCAGCTGTCAGCCTCTCCACATACAGTCCACGTCCGATGGAAGTCGTTCCTTGACCACGTTGACCACGCCGCACCGAGAGCACTAGGGCGGTGGACGACGGCGAGGCCTAGGAAGGGGACGACACGGAGGCAGGGAAGACTCGGCAGTTGTTTCCCACGCGGAGGGGAGTACGACTGTACGAGGGTTTACTGGTTCGTCTGCCGTCGCGAAGATTAACAGCAGGTGTGGGTGAGTAGAGGGATGGCTAGGCCAGCGATGGGAGTACGGTCGGGCGGTGAGGCCTGCGCGGCAGCATAGCCGGCCGCGAGGAGGAGGGAGCAGACAGTCCCGCCGGCGCTTGTTTGAGCGGCTGGAGTAGGAAGAGCAGAGATTAGAGAAGCACGACAGCCGTTGGATGGACATCCAACAGTCAGTGCTTGTGCATCAACCTTTTTTTAGGAAAGCCTCAAATTTGTGGAAAACAGCATACAACCCATCTGCCATTATTTCTAATAATTTACAACCCATTTGCTAATTCTTAAGGTTTTTTTTGGAGCCCATATTTTTTTTGTTAGCATTACAACCCATATTGTGGCACCAGTTAAAAAATTATACGAAATTTTGCATATTTCGGTGCGGTCCGAACTATTTTTAATCCCGAAATTTCGACTCACATTCAAACTGATTTTAAAAATAAATGTATATCAATATAAAATCCAACAAATTCTCCACGCATAAAAATTAATGTAATTTAAAATCTTGAAATGAAAAAAAAAGATATTTGAAACTAATTGCCGGTTTGATGTGTTTTAAAAATGTACAACCCATTTCTAATTACTGATGGGCCATTTTCTCGGCCAGCCGAATGAAAGCTCTCCTCGTCTTGAAAGATTTGCAGCCCAACAGGCCTGACAAAGCGACTTACTTGGAAAATCACAAAAACACTAGGCTGTGGCCGTGGACCCAGCTGTCAGCCTCTCCACGTACAGTACTCTTCCGATGGAAGTCGTTCCTTGACCATGTTGACCACGCCGCGCGGAGAGCACCACGGTGGTGGACGACGGCGAGGCCTAGGAAGGGGACAACGCGGCAGTGGAAGCCCGCGCGGAGAGGACTATGAGGGTTCACTGGTTCGGCTGCGGTGTGAGGCTGCCGTCGTCGCATGGCCTGGCCAGCGGTGGGAATAGTAGGGGGCGGTGAGGCCTCTGTGGCAGCACAGCCGGCCACGGGAGGCAGGAGCATGCGGCACGACCGGCGCTGCTTTGGGCGGCTGGAGCAAGAAGATCAGAGGTTGAAGAAGCACTACGGCCGTTGGATGGACATCGTACGGTCACTAGAGCTAGAATCATTCATATTGACTAAGTTGACAAAGCCCTTCGTCCCCGTCAACTTAGTAGGCCCACAAGTCATCCTCCCAGCAAGGTGGGTCCCAGCTAGCCGGGGGAGTATTCATTTTTTGTGTGTAATAAGGAGGCACTTCCGGTGGGTCCGAGCTGACAGTGTGGGGAACGTTTTTTTCATGAAATACGGTGGCCCGTCCGCTGGGTCCCAGCAGTCAGGGGGAAACGATTTTTTCCGCAAAATACTGGTGGCCCGTCCGGTGGGTCCCCGCTGTCAGGTGGAGGAATAATTATTTTCCGCGTAATAAGGAGGCACTTCCTTGCGCCTGCCGTGGACCCAGCTGTCAGCCTCTCCACGTACACTACTCTTCCGATGGAAGTCGGTCGTTGACCACATTGACCACGCCGCGCCGAGAGCACCACAGCGGTGGACGACGGCGAGGCCTAGGAAGGGGACGACGCGGAGCCGTGCAAGACGCGGCAGTGGATGCCCATGCGGAGAGGAGTATGAGCGTTCACTGGTTCGGCTGCGGTGTGAGGCTGCCGTCACCGCAGAATAACAGGGGGTGTGGGTGAGTGGAGGGATGGCCTGGCCAGTGGTGGGAGTAGTATGGGGGCGGTGAGGCCTCCGCGGTAGCACAGCCGGCCACGGGAGGCAGGAGCAGGCGGCACGACCGGCGCTGCTTTGGGCGGCTGGAGCAAGAAGACCAGAGGTTGAAGAAGCACTATGGTCGTTGGATGGACATCATACGGTCACTGGAGTATTGACTAAGTTGACAAAGCACTCCGTCCCTGTCAACTTAGTAGGCCCACAAGTCAGCCCAACAATATGGTGGGTCCCAGCTAGCAGGGGGTATTCATTTTTTTGGGCGTAATAAGGAGGCACTTCCTTGCGTGCGAAGATATAGCTGGTGGGACCGACCTGTCAGCGGGGGGAACGTTTTTTTCGCGAAATACAGAGGCCCTTCCTGTGGGTCCTAGCTGTCAGGTGGAGGAATCATTATTTTGCGCGTAATAAGGAGGCATTTCCTTGCGTGCGGCCGTGGACCCAGCTGTCAGCCTCTCCACGTATAGTCCACTTCCGATGGATGTCGTTCATTGACCACGTTGACTAGGCCGCGCCGAGAGCACCAGGGCGGTGGACGACGGCGAGGCCTAGGAAGGGAACGACACGGAGCCAGGGAATACTCGGCAGTTGTTTCCCACGCGGAGGAGTACGAGGGTTTACTGGTTCATCTGCCGTCGCCGGAGAATAACATCATGTGTGGGTAAGTAGAGGGATGGCTAGGCCAGCGATGGGAGTACGGTGGGGCCGTGAGGCCTATGCGGCATCATAGCCGGCCGCGGGAGGAGGGAGCAGGCAGTCCCGTCGGCACTTGTTTGAGTGGCTTGAGCATGAAGAGCGGAGATTGAAGAAGCACGGCAGCCGTTGGATGGACATCCAACAGTCACTGCTCTCATGTGTTGACTAAGTTGACAGGGCGTTGCATGTGCGTCAACCTTTTTTTATGAAAGCATACGCGTCAACCTGTAGTAGGCGCACAAGTCAGCCTCAAATCTGTGGAAAACAGCATACAACCCATCTGCCATTATTTCTAATAATGTACATCCCATTTGCTAATTTTTAAGAATTTTTTTGGAGCCCATCTTCTTTTTGTTAGCATCACACCCCATATTGTGGCCACGGTTAAAAAGTATACGAAATTTTGCATATTTCGGTGTGGTCAACTGTTTTTAATCTAGAAATATCAATTCACATTCAAACTATTTTGAAAAATAATTTATATAAATATAAAATCCAAATAATTGTCCATGCATAAAAATCAATGGAATTTAAGATCTTGTAATGAAAAAATTGAAACTAATTCCCGGTTTGATGTGTTTTAAAAATGTACAACCCATTTCTGGGAAAACCGAATGAAACTCTCCTCGTCTTGAAAGATTTGCAGCCCAGCAGGGCCGATAAAGCAAGTAGGCCTTGTTTGGGTATTTCTTTAAAAAAATAAAACTGGGCTAGCCATTTTCAGCAAGAAAAAAACACAATTGGGCTCATGATGTGGTAAACATAAATAAAACTCTGGCTAGACGGGCCACAACCCCCGCACAGCCCCATTGTTACCCTGATCCGTCGCTAAAACTAGTATAAATAACAACTGCTTATTCCTCAAAAAATGAATTGATTGTTTTTTTCTAAGTGAATTGCCATTATTTGTTTTTTACTTTATGATTTACTCCCTCCGTCCCAAAATAGATGACCCAACTTTGCACTAACTTTGGGAGTACAATGCACAACCCCATGAATCTTAACATTTTTATAGAACTTATTGGTTTTGAATGAGATGAACTATAAGAACTAAACGAACATCTACATCATGCATATATGACTCAAAGCTTTACATGCTATAGTCTGTATTTATTCATAATTTGGTTTCAAAATCTCATGCGTTCAATACATGTGTACCTTACTAGTTTTGAGTAGAGTAGCAAATTTCATGCGGCCCCGGGTATATCAAAATGCAGGGCCCATGCATCATTGCCTTTCGGTCGAAGCTACGTCCACAATTTTTTGTACGTACTATATCTCCACTGGTCCCCGAACCCAAAATGCTGCCTCGTTCCCGTAAAACCAAGCGACCCACACATATTTAAGGCGTCGGCTCGAACCCGTTTACTACGACGTGGCCTTGCATGCCGTAGAACTCCTACAAATCCTACCGCCGCACTCATCATTGGTTTTCTTCAAGAGGACGAGGGAGAAGCCAATTTGTAGTGGAGGCGCTTTCAAAAAAAAATGATCTGTAGTGGAGACCCCTACCCTAGGGTGCCCTAGGTAGTTGCCACACGCATCATTGTTTTCTCTTTTCTTTATGCTCTTGCACCCTAGAATGAAATGATGGTTGCTTCGTCCGTCCAACTTAATGCGGGAAAGGTGGGGTTTTGTGATTTGACCCCTCGTTGCTCATTTTCTACTACTGCGGCGCTACGACCGGGGTGCCTCCAATTCCAACCGCTGCTCTGAACTGTAATTTGGTGCATCGCACGTGGAACAAGACGGTGGATGCGCCACATGTCGGCCAAAGGGGTCCTGTTAAGTGTGTCACCATTTCGTGTGCGGACTGACCCTGCTTGAGTTGCTACGCCAACACGACAGGAGCAGCCTACCACTTGGTTTTGCTCCTTGGTGAATCCCGACTATATTGATCTAAAAAGATACGTGCTGAACTACCCTCTCCGTCTCGGTTTTTTTATTTTTAGGCGTCTCGGTTTATAGGGCCTGCACGTAGTTCTAGGTCATCCATTTGACTAACTAAATATGAGTTACTATGTCACAAAAAGTATATCATTGGATTCTTAAGCGGATGTAGTTGTATTTAAAAGTCGAGGGCGGGGCTTTTCCTGCGCGGTAGGCGGTGGGGCAGTTCCGCCTAGTCGGTTCGACAGAGACGCGAGAAGACGAGGGAGTAGGCTGCTGCAAACGTAGGGCTGTGTGATTTGACAGCGAGTTACTGCTGGACAGGTGGGGCCCCGTGATTTGACTTGCCATTATCATTTTAACTGTGGCTCTACGACCGGCGTGAGTCTCCCAGATTCCTGACCACCTCCATACAGGTGCCTCTCCCAATGCTCCACCATGTAGCAGAGGCTGGCTCTTGCATGAGAGCCCACTTCTCCACTTTTTCCTTGCCTCTCTTTCCTCCACATATGCAAAAATGCCATGTAAAGCGCACTATTGTACTTACTTTTACTTGCTCCTACAGGTGCTTAAGCTTGCCACATAGGCATAAAGTCTGATGTGGCAAGTTAATCAAGAAGAGAGAGACTAGTTTGGTGACCCAAGGAAGAAACGGTGCTAAGCGCGTGTACCTAGGTGAAAAGACAATTTCGAGTCTATAAATAATTAAACGAAGCAAACTTGACAACACCATTTCATTGGAAGAGGTCACTCCTTGGCAAATGCAATAAATACACGCGCTTAGCACCGTTTCTTCCTTGAGTACGAAGAAAGAGATAGAGAGGAGTAAAAAATACACTTATAGCCAACCTTGTTGTAGTATGAGTGACTAAGTGATGACTATGTATGACATGCCAACATCAGATAGCCTAACGCACCGTGTTAAATCTCCAAGGGCGCGACCGCGCGAGCGACGCGACGGTCGTGGTTGGCGCAACCATGATACGGGCTGCTGGCAGTCCTTGGATCTGAGATCAAATGGTCGCATGCTAAGTTGCTGAAAATTTGCAGAATAACCCTCCAGGATAGGATATTCACCCATAGGTCTAGAATCACGCCATGCAACCGTTCAATCTCAGATCCAAGGGCTCTCGGAAGCCCGTATCATGGGAGAATGGAAAGCCACTACCCTGCCGTTCGCACGCTGGCAGTTTGCTCCTACTCGTCCCCGCATGTCCTTCAATACTACGACGGTTCGCTCCTAGTCGTCCCGTCCATTCACATTACGGCAGTTCCACTAATCCTAACCCTCCTCCCAAATCCATGGCGTCCCAAATCTCCACGATCGGCGGTGAGTACAAGGTTAGAACCATCACCGGCCATGAGTTCGACGTCATCTACAGCCGTTCTTCCGCGACGGTGAAAGGATGCCTTTCTCGCTTCAGACGCATGTTCGAAAACTCAGATGATGAGTGGGTCGCTGGGCTAGATGTTGAGTACACCACAGTCCTGGGACGAGAGAAGGATCTAAAGGACGAAGAGAGGAAGAAGCCCGCCCTGATCCAGGTTTGCGTACATAACGTTTGCTTGGTCTACCACATATGCCATGCCGACGTTGAGTGCCAGGATTTTAAGAACTTCCTGAAGGACAAAACAGTGAAATTCATTACTGTAGACTTTGGTAACGATAAAGAAGTCCTGCGTCAGATAGGCCTCGTTGTAGGAAACACCTTCGACCTCCAGAAAAATCGGCTGGTGTCCTCTCGTCAACCTTCAATGCTGACCCTGGCAGGAGCCATGGTTCATCCTTCGTATGGTAAACTGGAGAAACCTCATTACACGTTTCATCGCCATGCATGGCAGCGGAATGTACTAGATATAGACCACATCCACTACGCTGCAATGGATGGCTACCTTTGCTTCAATATCTACAAGGGTTGGATGAAGAGCAACAGCCAAGTGTGCGGTTCAAGCAAAGAAGTATCGGCCAAGAGGAAGAGGGACAAGGACGAAGTCGAGGACGTGGACGAGGACTCTGAGTAAGGTGGCAGTGTTGTTGCTCATGATGGTTCTAAACTTCTAATGCAGTGTCTACCGGATTAGTTGCATAGTTTATTTTCAGGTGTGCTTAGTTTAATTTGAGGGGTGTGTTGTGCTGAGCCCCCGGCAGAACTATGTTATGTTTCTTCTCGTTACTTGAACTCTTCAGTATGTACATACTACTAGTATTACTTTAATAGAACTTAACACCCCAATTAAGCATGTACTAGCTTTTTTAATAGTACTATATGTATAATTTGGCGACGAGCGCTCTCTATATGTACCATTTTTAGTTTCAATTTTTGCTCCATGGCGCAATCCATCGATAGTACTAATGTACAAAAGTATACATTTTTTAAAAGGCTAGAGTACTGTTCATCACATATATAGCCAGTTAAATTCTCAACCTAGAATGACGTGCATGCCATGTAGTAAACCGATACAGAGGAAGTATAGTAAAAATGAGGTGATTTTACCGAGCGATCGGCGGGGGAGCATGGCCTGTCATGCGGTCCCACGTGTCATGATGTACCAAGGCGATGCGCGTGTCCCTCTTGAGGCAGAAGCAATACTAGTATGTGGTTTGAGATGATGGCGAACCGAAGTGTGAAATAATGGTTGCTTCATCCGTCTGGGAAAGTGCGGCATTGTGATTTGACGTCTCATTGCTCATTACTACTACTGGGCCGGTACGAGTGGGGTGCGTCCCCCCTGCTGTTCCGCACTGTTATTTGGTGCTTGACACGTTGACCCGGTTGCTATATGTCCCGCATGTCGGCGACAGGAAGTACATAATTCATGAAAGGGAGCGTCGACGGAGGAGTATACTACAGAATTCATGAAAGGGAGTGACTTAGTTTTGGAAAAAACTGTTTTTACGGAGTACGTACCCACTAGGTTTTATAGGGCTCATCTAAAAAACATTCGTTTTTCCGTTTGATAAGTCTCAATTCTACTATACTAGTAGTAGTACCATTACATGTTGGATTTCGAGGTGCGTTAGATCACCTGACGCAAGCAGTGTCAAGAGGAAACTAACCAATGGATGTACAAGTTCATGGAAATTTAGTGGTCATTCATGCATTCGTTCTAATTAATGCCTCGGTAAACATAACTTCTTGAGAAAAATGAGCGTACTAATTACTTGTGCAAACTACGAAATTAATTCAACCACTCACCATCTACCTTGGTTGGAGAGATTTTGAAATTGAGCCATAAACTGGAAAGGAGGGAGTAGTAAATTTTGTCTCGATTACTATTTGTGGCCTTGTATAGATGCAAAATGTATTTTTTATAGTGGCCTTGTATAAGTAAATGGAGGGAGTACTAACCAAAGTACGTAGTAGGGACGAGGAGTAAACAGAGGGAGTAGTAAAATTTTCTCCTCGTGCTGCGAGCCACCGCGCGCATGGGCGAGGGAGCGGGAGTAAGGCGTAGTAAGCAAGGTTCACCTCATCCTGCGAGCCACCACGCCCGTGGGCGGGGGAGACGGCGTACTAAGCAAGCTTCTCCTCGTTCTGCGAGTTGACGGGACACATCAAAAGTACTCTAGTGTATAGAGCCTTGCCTCTAAGGTAGGCCCCACATGGTTTGCCTCTTTTTTTAATTTAACATAACGCGTCAAGTCGCAATTTGTTTGTTCACCCGTGGTAGACGATCCTCCCCCCCCACCAAGTGGACAACCAGTACACGTGCCAAATTAC
This sequence comes from Triticum urartu, assembly GCF_003073215.2. Classification (NCBI taxonomy): domain Eukaryota; kingdom Viridiplantae; phylum Streptophyta; class Magnoliopsida; order Poales; family Poaceae; genus Triticum; species Triticum urartu. The sequence goes on from NC_053026.1 coordinate 407,194,831, forward strand.
CACGTGGGCTGCCTTTTTCGTACAGAAATGAGCTCCACCGTGTACCCACGCGGGTGTGGTTGGGAAAGAGACGGGAGTACGTGCGCCATGCGTGCACCTCTTCTCTTCATGCACGTCCCCCACCTACGTGGGTGTGTGTGAGAGAGATACAAACCTAGACATAATGCGCTGTCCATCCCCATGCCTCCGCCCAGTCCGACCACCAGTCACCACCACGCCCCACTCCTCCTCACCTTATCTCTCATCTTTCTTCCTCCATTTTTATATACAAGGGGCCACTATCAAAATTATAATTTGTAGATATACAAGGCCACTAACACTAATCGATGCAATATTAATGGTGTTTGCCTCGTGGTACTAGCAAAGGAGGACATTAATTATCCCTTGCATGCATGCGGGAGTTTGTAAAAAAATGCATCTTGATGTTCCTGCAATGCACGGGCATCTTGCTAGTCCATGAAAACAACACATGGCAAAATTCCACGACGAACGAGGGATTTGAATCTATTGGGAGGGGCTGTTTGGATCTTGCCCGGGGTAGCCAAAATATTGGCGACCCTTTTGTCCACCGGTGCCATTGCCACCGATGAACGAGGAATGGCTCGGGTGCTCATGCTGTCATGCATCCTCCAGCGCGCACGTTGGAGACGAGCTCGCATGAGCTATGTTTTTTTGTCCCACAACGCCGCCCGAGCCGCCCACAGACCGACCGGTGACCCGCAAATTACGCCATCCAACCGTAGCCGCACACATTATGACAGCAACTCAACCAACCGGACGAAATTCACGCAAACACGTAGACAAACTGATATTTCATATAAACAACGACGAAAATCATATAAAATACCAGATTTTCATACAAACATGACGGATTTCATTACATTCAAATGAACTACGTGGTGCTAGTTCTGGACAGCACAGGTATATAATACCTGGCCTAAATGGTTGTCCGCCGATCGATTTGTGTTCCTCATGTCCGCAGCACGATCACCGGACTGTCGGGAGCCCCGGAGGTATATGCTTCAGCGTAAAGGACGGCTCGCTTCCCCATTGCCCAACTGATATCATTGGCTGGTGCTGAAGATGATGGTGGCCGACACCGGTTCGAGTTCATCACCGGCCACTACTTCTCCATGGCCGTCACCGGCTCGAGTTCATCCTAACATTCCCCTCTTCCGTGGAGCCCATGCGGGGTCGACGAAGGTCCTCGCAAAAAAGGATCCGGCAAGACACCTGCTGTTGGAAATATGAGCAAGTTACTACGAGATTTAATCTGAATAATTAGAGGATAAATCATGACTACAGTAGCAGAGATTAAACTAATCATGCGAACTAGCATAGCAGATGAACAGATCACATCTAGGGCACATACTAGAAACATGAATTCTACCACGATCTCGAACAGGAAGGATAGAATCACATACGGCGCAGCTGGAGCAGCACCACCGGCGTTGACGTTGTCGCCCATGTCGTCGAGGATGAGGTTGCCGAGGTCGGGGAAGAAGTCGTCGTTCGCGAAGTCGTCGCTGCCAGCAGTCACGCGAGTGCGCTCCCCAAAAACCTGATCGCCCCTGTCCCGTACAGGATCACGAGAGGCGGGGTTCCGGAGGCATGCTGTCCCTTCTCCCGGTGCACGCCGAAAGGAGGGATGGAGAAGAATTGCTTGGCAGCGCAATGATCTGGAACGGTGGTGAGAAACCATACGAAGCGGCGGTGGCTAGGGTAGACGTCTGCCTGACTATATAGTGCGGGCCGGGTAGGTCGTGGGAGTAAACCCCACGTCCGAGTCGTCACGATCCAAAAGAATCAGAAACGTTTCAGTAATTAACGCGTCCGTTAATTATTAATTAATGACTCTTTAATTTTTCCCGAGCAGCAAAAATATAGACAACGTGCATAGCTCTGTCCTCGGCTCGGCTCAATCCCGCAACCCGCGGCGCGTCGTGACGAGGCGTGGCGTGGCATGGTGAGGCGAGCGAGGAGGAGGAGCGCGCGTGTAGGTCTCCTCTTCTCATGCTCATACAAGTGGTAGAAGAGCTCACCTTATAAAGAGGTGCAACTCTCTCTCAACTTCCGAGGTGGGACTAAACTTTAGCCTCACTCACTCCACTCACATGTGTCCATGAATGGGCCAAGAGATTTCAGAATTTTAGTTGGTGTTTGGGCCAAAGGCCTACTAGCAAAATTCCAACAATCCCCCACAAAGTCTCATTGGTACATCTCATCATTTAGTTCCAAAACATAGTTTATATACCGGTGCTTAGTGGAGACTGTGAAGTTGGACTTCCACTTAGAGATTTATGCTACACTAGATCACAACTTGAATAGTTTACTATGCCTTGAACTACAAGTTTTCTGTGAGACTAGTTTCACACAAATTCTTGACCGATATTGGGCTGCCGCAAGGCTTCCCCGCGGGTGGAGCGTATACGTCATACTCCAGGGCCTTTTCATGAATTTATTAGAGAACACCCAATTCTCACAGACTGCGACGTTAACAGTGAAATTCATATAGGTGTGTTCCTCAGAAGATGTTCTGCAGGACCACATCTCTGCTTACCCGAATAAGCCACTTGGAGCACATTAAGATAAGTATCAACCTGCCATGCAGATCAGGAGAGTATTGCATCTTCATGGAGTGGGATAGGTAATATAGGGATACTCTCCTCCTAGCTGACCAACAGCTTGTCTCCCACTTCTACTTCACGGGATCTCCGATCACATAGAGTGGGTTACCACTATGGACAACTCATGCGGTGGGTCTGGGACCCATCTCCATCGATGCATTATCTATCACATTACGTGATAGACCCTTTGTGAAGGGATCTGCCAAATTTTTCGACGTTTGGATATAATCCAACGTAATAACTCTGGAGTTCCTCAATTTTCTGATAGATTTCAGTCTCCTCTTCACATGCCTTGAGGACTTCATATTGTCCTTTGAACTGTTTATTTTGATGATCACAGTTCATCAAGATAGGGGGTATTAGTTTTTCAACCATAGGTAAGTCCATCAAGAGTTCACGAAGCCACTCTGCTTCAACAGTGGCAGTGTCTAATGCTGTGAGTTATGCTTCCATAGTTGACCTCATTAAGATGGTCTGCTTGCAAGACTTCCAGGAAACAGCGCCACCATCAAGTGTGAAAACATAACCACTTGTGGCCTTAATCTCATCAGCATTAGATATCCAGTTTGAGTCACTATAACCCTCTAGTACCCTTGGATACCCGGTGTAGTGAATCCCAAAGCTCGCGGTGCCTTTCAAATAGCGCATAACTCTCTCAAGCGCATGACAATGATCATCTCCCGGTTTTGACACAAACCGACTCAGCTTGCTCACAGCAAAAGAGATGTCAGGCCTCGTGGCACTCGCCAAATACATAAGCGAGCCAATAATCTGAGAATACCTCAGTTGATCTCTAGCAATCCGTCAGTTCTTTCGAAGCAACACACTAGCATCATATGGAGTTGGAGAAGGCATGCAGTCGCTATACCCAAAACGACTCAAGACCTTTTCCACATAGTGAGACTAAAGCAGTGTGATCCCACCATTCTCATCTCTCAACAGCTTGATGTTTAAGATAACATCAGCTACTCCTAGATCCTTCATCTCAAAACAGCGAGATAAGAAATCCTTAACCTCCTTGATTAAATCAAGTTTGGTTCCAAAGATCAGTATGTCGTCAACATACAGACAAACAATAACTCCTTCGCCCCCACCATAGCGATAGTACACGCACTTGTCACTATCGTTTACTACAAAGCCGGCAGCAGTTAATGTTCTTTCGAACTTCTCATGCCACTCCTTAGGAGCTTGTTTATGGCCATATAAAGACTTTAATAACTTTCACACCTTTCCTTCCTGACCAGGTACTACAAAACCATCTGGCTGATCCATGTAAATTTCCTCCTTCAACTCTCCATTGAGGAAAGCTGTCTTAACGTCCATTTGATGAACAAGAAGACCATGTGAGGCAGCCAGTGATAGTAGCACCCGAATTGTGGTCAGTCTAGCCACGGGTGAGTAAGTGCCAAAGAAGTCTTCACCTTCTTTCTGGGTATAACCCTTGGCCACAAGCCGTGCCTTGTACTTTTCAATCGTACCATCAGGTCTAAGCTTCTTCTTGAACACCCACTTACATCCTACAGGTTTGCACCCATAAGGACGGTCAGTGATCTCCCAGGTACCATTAGCTAAGATGGAATCCATCTCTCTACGTACAACTTCCTTCCAGTAGTCAGCATCAGGAGATGCATAGGCTTCTGAAATAGTCCTGGGTGTGTCATCCACGAGGTACACAATGAAATCATCACCAAAGGACTTTGCAGTCCTCTGTCTCTTACTCCTCACAGGAGTTCCATTGTCACCCTCAATAGGATTCTCAACGTGTTCCATCGCAATGGTGGGTTCAGGAATTACTATGAATTCCTCACTAGATGGAGTAGGTATCTCCTGATTTGATGAACTCGACATATCCTTCATAGGAAATATGTCCTCAAAGAAAGTTGCATCATTCGAATCCATAATCATACCAACATGCATGTCGGATACCTCAGATTTTATTATCAAAAATCTATAGCCGATGCTATGAAAAGCATAGCCCAGAAGAACACAATCCACGGTTTTTGGTCCAAGCTTGCGCTTCTTGGGAATTGGTATATTGACTTTCGCCAAACAACCCTAAGTACATAGGTAAGAGAGTTTCGATCTTTTCCTTTCCCATTCCTCAAATGGAGTCATGGTCTTATGCTTTGTGGGAACTCGGTTTAGGACATGACACACAGTCATTAGCGCCTCCCCCACCATTCCTTGGAAAGACCCGATGTGTCTAACATGGTGTTAACCATATCAGTTAGAGTTCGGTTCTTTCTTTCGGCTACCCCATTTGACTGAGGTGAGTAGGGAGGCATCCTATCATGGATTATACCATGTTTCGCACAAAACAGATCAAATTCATTGGAAAAATACTCTCCACCATGATCGGAGCTAAGCCGTTTAATTTTTCGATCAAGTTGGTTCTCTGCCTTAGCTTTATAGTTTTTGAAGAAAGTTAAAGCCTCATCTTTTGATTTCAGGAGATACACATAACAATATCTAGTGGAGTCATCAATCAACGTCATGAAGTATCTCTTTCCACCTTTTGTCAACACGCCATTCATCTCACAAATATCAGAATGTATAAGCTCTAGTGGTGCCAAGTCTCTTGCCTCTGCAGTCTTATGGGACTTGCGAGGTTGCTTAGCTTGCACACATACTTGGCACTTAGAACCTTTGACAGTAGAGATTTTCGGAATTAAATTCATATTGGCTAGCCGCGTCATGCAACCAAAGTTAATGTGACAAATTCGTGAATGCCAAATATCAGACTCATTGTTGTGGCAAACATTATTAATAACTTTAGTGCAAATATCTGACAAAGACAGGCAGAACAAGCCTCCGCTCTCATAGCCTTTTCCAACAAATTGTCCATACTTAGAAATTACAACTTTATTGGATTCGAAAGCCAACTTAAAACCATCTCGACATAAACAGGAACCGCTAACGAGATTTTTATTTATGGACGGCACATGATGAACGCTCTTCAGATGCATAGTCTTCCCCGATGTAAACTTAAGATCGACCGTACCAACACCTCGAACGATGGCATGTGACCCGTTCCCCATCAGCACGGGTGAAGTCCCTGTTGCCCTGATTCCTTCATATCAATATCACCGATGACAACATTAGCGGACTTGTCGCTCTTCTCATGTTCGCGCTCCTCAAAGCGGTTAGGACACTTCGGAGCCTAGTGATTAGGATCACCGCAGACATGGCAAAGTCCCTTCCCCTTCTTATGAGAATTCTTCTTGAAGTTGGTAGAATGTGATGGCTTGTTCTTTGTATCAAACTTGCCTTTGCCCTGAGTTTTGTTCTTATTGTTTTTGAACTTGTTGGGCTGGGAGTTCTTCTTCTGTACCATGTGGGCACTAGAACCTCCCTCGGCAACTCGAGCACGTGTGTCCTTTGCTCTCGCCTTCTCTTCAACATCAAGAGTACCAATGAGATCCGCAACGGAAAACTCCTGTCTCTTGTGTTTCAGGGAAGTAGCAAAATTGTTCCACGACGATGGAAGCTTGGCAATGATGCCTCCGGCAACAAATTTGTCCGGCAACACACACTTGAAGTACTCAAGTTCTTTTGCGAGCTACTGTATCTCATGAGCCTGCTGTACAACAGGGCGCTCATTAGTCATCTTGTAGTCATAGAATTGTTCCATGACGTACAACTCGCTGCCTGCATCCGAGGCACCAAACTTGGCCTCGAGCGCAGCCCACATGCCCTTGCCGTTGTCAAACGACATATATGAATCCATAATGGAGTCATCAAGAACACTCAGAAGAGCGCCTTTAAATAGGGTATCGATCTTCTCGAAAGCTTCTAGTTGTGCTGGATTAAGATCGCCCTCAGGCTTGCCCTTGGTGGCGTCATAGCAGCCCATGGTCTGAAACCAGTAGACTGCTCTCGTGCGCCACCTCTTATATTGCGCCCCCTTAAAGGCAGGCGGCTTCAGATGCGCAGCAAAACCACTCGGAGTAAATTGCGTATAATCAGGTTTTTGGATTGTTGGAAATATGAGCAAGTTACTACAAGATTTAATCCGAATAATTAGAGGATAAATCATGACTACAGTAGCAGAGATTAAACTAATCATGCGAACTAGCATAGCAGATGAACATATCACATCTAGGGCACATACTAGAAACATGAATTCTACCACGATCTCGAACAGGAAGGATAGAATCACATACGGTGCAACGGGAGTAGCACCACCGGCGTTGATGTTGTCGCCCATGTCATCGAGGATGAGGTTGACGAGGTCGGGGAAGAAGTCGTCATTCGCGAAGACCTCGCTGCCAGCAGTCGCGCGAGTGTGCTCCCCAAAAACCTGGTCACCCCTCTCCCGTACAGGATCACAAGAGGCGGGGTTCCGGAGGCCTGCTGTCCCTTCTCCCGGTGCACGCCGAAAGGAGGGATGGAGAAGACTTGCTTGGCGGCACAATGATCTGTAACGGTGGTGAGAAACCATACGAAGCGGCGGCGGCTAGGGTAGACATCTGCCTGACTATATAGTGTGGGCCGGGTAGGTCGTGGGAGTAAACCCCACATCCGAGTCGTCAAGATCCAAAAGAATCAGAAACAGTTCAGTAATTAACGCGTCTGTAATTATTAATTAATGACTCATTAATTTTTCCCGAGCAGCAAAAATATAGACAACGTGCATAGCTCTGTCCTCGGCTCGGCTCAATCCCGCAACCTGCGGTGCGTCGTGACGAGGCGTGGCGTGGCGTGGCGAGGCGAGCGAGGAGGAGCGCGCGTGTAGGTCTCCTCTTCTCATGCTCATACAAGTGGTAGAAGAGCTCACCTTATAAAGAGGTGCAACTCTCTCTCAACTTCCGGGGTGGGACTAAACTTTAGCCTCACTCACTCCACTCACATGTGTGCATGAATGGGCCAAGAGATTTTTAGAATTTTAGTTGGGCTTTGGGCCAAAGGCCTACTAGCAAAATTCCAACACCTTCTGTGTACGCCGGCGTCGCCTCCGCGGTGGCCTTCATGGGACCCAAGCGGCGGCGGCCTCCCGTGTTCTACTTCTCCTCGATGATGGCGGCAGACGCGGAGGCGCTTGCCACCGACTCGTCGCTCTCCGCGCACCCGGCTTCTGTCGCTGCTTGCATGGCGCGGCCGCCGGCATGGGAGTCTCGGCCACAGAAACGGGAGACACGGTACGAGGCGGCGGCGTGGACGGCAGCAACGACGCCCGTGCGCCGCTCCTTGTCGAGCTGGCCTGGAGCGGCGAGTTGCTGAACCGCGCGCCGGCTTGGGGCAGCAACTGGCTCCATCGGGCGAGGGGAGGGAGGTGGATCAGCGAGCTGCATAGCTCGTATCCGGCGGGCTACCCAGCCGGCTTGAATGCGGAATAACTACTCTTCGTAAGCCATTGTAAGAGTGGACAAAATGGTGGAGGAGATAGGGGAGCGGCGGAGGTGTGCGATTCTTGGCCGGCGTTTGGCCTCGTTTAAATAGGAGATTAAATAGATGGCGGACGGGAGGATCTCGGCCGGCGTTGCGTTTAACGCCGGCCCGATCATGAACGGACGTGTGTCCAGAGTTGGTTTCTTGGCTTCCACATGGGCGGGTTTCATGGAGGCGTTTGAATGCGGCACGGAGGCGTGTTCAGCCGGGCGTGCCGCGAGTGGCGCCCTCGACTCTGACCTAGGACACCGCGTCGTTCTTCCACTGACATGTGGGCTCTTTGGGTGCATGACATGCATGTCAGTGACCCAACACAGGCAGCGCATAGCAGAGGAACCTTTGGTTGGCTAGGGCGGTCAGAAGCGGGCATTTCATAAACCGATGATTGTTCATTGAGTGTGACGTCATCTTTTTCATGTAGATAAGCCTACTATGTTGATAGCCCGTTCGATACATTGTGATTCATAAAGACCGCTGCAAACATCAATGTTCTGCTTATCACAGATAAGATTGATTAATACCTGTAACAATCCATGTCCTTAACAAAGGGTGCGTGCACGTATAGGTTGAACGTGTGTCTTGCGTCGTGTGCTGTGTGCATGCAGGCGTGCGAGTGTTGCGTGCGTGCAAGGGTATGTTTCAGTGTTGCATGCATGGGTGCGTACGTGCGTGTGTTCGTGAGTGCATGTGTACGTGTCAGTGTTGCACGCCATCATGCGTGCGTGTGTACGTGTCAGTGTTGCACGCCTACATGCATGCATGTCTTGCGTGCGTGCATGTGTATGTGCGGGGTGAGGCTACACGTCAGTCGACTGACTTTTTCATCTCTGGTCATTAGATTTTCCAGCCGTTGGATACGAAGTCAAGGGCCTCCAGTTTATCATCAAACTCCACCCCCCTGAGCCGCCAGCCACCACCGGCCGAACCGCCAGCCCCCGCCGCCCGCGGCCGGCCCGTCCTCCCCGAAACCACTCCCCACCGCCGGCCCGCCGCCGCATCGGCCATCCCTCTAGCCCCCCCCGCCCTAGCTTTTTCTCCGGGGATCCCCACCCCACCGCCCAATGAACGCCCCCCAACCGCCGGTGACTGCCAACTAGAGGTCTCACAACTTCGAATACCCACCGACCACTAATTTATTACCATTTCTGTCCTTCATATACGCGCTGATGGGTGGGCCCTATGGTAATGTGCGCTGCTGAATGTGGACCGTTTGACTGGTCAATTGATCGTGTTATCAACAAATTACGGAGCTGTATGGTGAGCCAGTGACCGTATGATCACCCTAAAATGTACTCCTATTTTATTAACACAGTACAGACTCAAACTAGCATTTCTTTCTTTCATATACGGGCTGACAGGTGGGCCCCACGGTTACGCGCCCCGATGGTGCAACACCAGTTGCGCCGCGTGGAACGTTTGACTGGTCAATTGATTGTGTCATCAACAAAATACAGAGTTGTACGAATGAGCCAGTGACCATATAATCATGATATGTATTTGTTTAACACGGTACAGACGCAAGGGCTCATATATACGCGCAAGCACTCACCGCTATAAGCGCACACACGCGAACCCTACCCCTATGAGCACCTTCGAGAGAGTGGGCCAGCATATATGATCTTGAGATTTTACGAAGTCACCATAGGTGCCTCATAGTCGAGTGGAACGTCTCCTCCCACTGAACGTACGTCGCCGGAAAATACTGAAATTAACACAAGATAAATGCGAGCACCGGGACTTTAACCTTGGTGGGCTCAAGAAACCACTGTCCTCTAACCATCCAACCACATGTTGGTTAGCACGACAAAATGTATGTGGTGACCGTGATGAGCTTATTCTGAAGTCCAGTGACCATATCGTGCTTTCGCTTCAAATACAATGACCGTAAGTGTCGTCAACAAAACACCGAGCACGCATCAAATGCAAAGTCCGTCAGTGTTATCAACAAAATATGGAGACGTATCGTGAGCTAGATACCGTTGTACTATTGTATATGCTTATTTTCTTAGTGGCCGATTGCGTGTGTGGTGTGGTGGGCACATCATTTCTAGATGTGGTGGGTCAACATGAAGACTCATGGGTCGGTTCCATCCTGTGCCACATATAGGTTGGACCGAGACGTGTTATACGAAGACCCATGTGGAGGACTCGGCGTACAACACGAAGCTACCAGAGTCGCGGAGGACTCTATCCCCACTGGTGATAAGCCGACTATATATGATTTGTAACCCTAGGCCCTTAGTATGTTATACAAGCTTGGGGGCTAGTTCGTCGATAGTATACACACGCACAATGCCTGGTATTTGATAACCCACAAGTATAGGGGATTGCAACAGTTTTCGAGGGTAGAGTATTCAACCCAAATTTGTTGATTCGACACAAGGGGAGCCAAAGAATATTCTCAAGTATTAGCAGCCGAGTTGTCAATTCAACCACACCTGGAAACTTAGTATCTGTAGCAAAGTGTTTAGTAGCAAAGTAATATGATAGTGGTGATAACGGTAACAAAGTAAAGACAACAAAAGTAATGTTTTTGGTATTTTTGTAGTGATTGTAACAGTAGCAACGGAAAAGTAAATAAGCGTAAACCAATATATGGAAAACTCATAGGCACCGAATCAATGATGGATAATTATGCCAGATGTGGTTCATCATGTAACAGTCATAACATAGGGTGACACAGAACTAGCTCTAGTTCATCAATATAATGTAGGCATGTATTCCGTAAATAGTCATACGTGCTTATGGAAAAGAACTTGCATGACATCTTTTGTCCTACCCTCCCGTGGCAGCGGGGTCCTATTGGAAACTAAGGGATATTAAGGCCTCCTTTTAATAGAGAACCGGAACAAAGCATTAACACATAGTGAATACATGAACTCCTCAAACTATGGTCATCACCGGGAGTGGTCCCGATTATTGTCACTCCGGGGTTGCCGGATCATAACACATAGTAGGTGACTATAGACTTGCAAGATAGGATCTAGAACTCACATATATTCATGAAAACATAATAGGTTCAGATCTGAATCATGGCACTCGGGCCCTAGTGACAAGCATTAAGCATAGCAAAGTCATAGCAACATCAATCTCAGAACATAGTGGATACTAGGGATCAAACCCTAACAAAACTAACTCGATTACATGATAAATCTCATCCAACCCATCACCGTCCAGCAAGCCTACGATGCAATTACTCACGCACGGCGGTGAGCATCATGAAATTGGTGATGGAGGATGGTTGATGATGACGACGGCGACGAATCCCCCTCTCCGGAGCCCCAAACGGACTCCAGATCAGCCCCCCCGAGAGAGATTAGGGCTTGACGGCGGCTCCGTATCATAAAACGTGATGAAACTTTCTCTCTGATTTTTTTCTCCTCAAAAGCCAATATATGGAGTTGGAGTTGGCATCGGAGGGCGACCAGGGGGCCCACGAGGTAGGGGGGCGCGCCCAGGGGGGAGGGGCGCGCCCCCCACCCTCGTGGACAGGGTGTGGGCCCCCTGGTCTTCATCTTTGGCGAGGATTTTTTATTATTTATTCTAAGATATTCCGTGGAGTTTCAGGTCATTCCGAGAACTTTTGTTTTCTGCACATAAAACAACACCATGGCAATTCTGCTGAAAACAGCGTCAGTCCGGGTTAGTTCCATTTAAATCATACAAGTTAGAGTCCAAAACAAGGGCAAAAGTGTTTGGAAAAGTAGATACGACGGAGACGTATCAACTCCCCCAAGCTTAAACCCTTGCTTGTCCTCAAGCAATTCAGTTGACAAACTGAAAGAGAAAAAGAAAAACTTTTACAAAATCTGTTTGCTCTTGTTGTTGTAAACATGAAAAGCCAGCATTCAAGTTTCAGCAATTATTATGAACTAACCATACTCACAATAACACGTAGGTCTCACAATTACTCATATCAATAGCATAATCAGCTAGCGAGCCATAATAATAAAACTTGGATGACAACACTTTCTCAAAATAATCATAACATGATATAACAAAATGGTATCTCGCTAGCCCTTTCTGAGACCGCAAAACATAAATGCAGAGCACCTTTAAAGATCATGGACTGACTAAACATTGTAATTCATGGTAAAAGAGATCCAGTCAAGTCATACCCAATATAAACCAATCATAATGAATGCAAACAACAGTGTGCTCTCGAGCGGGTGCTTTTTAATAAGAAGGGTGATGACTCAACATAAAAGTAAATAGATAGGCCCTTCGCAGAGGGAAGCAGGGATTTGTAGAGGTGCCAGAGCTCGATTTTTGAAATAGAGATAAATAATATTTTGAGCGGCATACTTTCACTATCAACGTAACAACTATGAGATGGCTATATCTTCCATACTACATGCATTATAGGCAGTTCCCAAACAGAATGGTAAAGGTTTATACTCCCCCTCCTCCACAAGCATCAATCCATGGCTTGCTCGAAACAACGAGTGCTTCCAACATTCAACAGGTCCCAGGGGGAGTTTTGTTTAATTATTTTGATTTGCTTTGATCTTTTTGGATCATGGGACTGGGCATCCCGGTTACCGGCCCCTTCTTGTGAATGAGGAGCGGAGTCCACTCCTCTTGAGAATAACCCACCTAGCATGGAAGATATAGGCAGCCATAGTTGCACATGAGCTGCTCGAGCATACAAAGCAGAATTTCATTGGAAGGTTTGGAGTTTGGCACATACAAATTTACTTGGAACGGCAGGTAGATACCGCATATAGGAAGGTATAGTGGACTCATATGGAACAACTTTGGGGTTTAAGGAGTTTGGATGCACAAGCAGTATTCCCGCTTAGTACAGGTGAAGGCTAGCAAAAGACTGGGAAGCGACCAACTGAGAGAGCGACAACAGTCGTAAACATGCATTAAAATTAGTTCACACCGAATATAAGCATGAGTAGGATATAATCCACCATGAACATAAATATCATTAAGGCTATGTTGATTTGATTCAACTACATGCGTGAACATGTGCCAAGTCGAGTCACTCAATTCATTTAAAGGAGGATTCCATCCTATCATACCACATCATAATCATCTCAATAGCATGTTGGCGCGCAAGGTTAACCATTATAACTCATAGCTAATCAAGCATGGCACAAGAAACTATAATCTCTAAATGTCATTGCAAATATGTTTACTTCATAATAGCTGAATCAGGAACGATGAATCATCATACTTACAAAAACAAGAGAGGTCGAGTTCATACCAGCTTTTCTCATCCCAATGAGTCCATCATATATCATCATTATTGCCTTTCACTTGCACGACCGAGCGGTGTGTATAATAATAGGAGTGCACGTGCATTGGACTAAGCTGGAATCTGCAAGCATTCAACTCAAGAGAGAAGACAAGTAATATGGGCTCTAAGTTAAATAAACAATCATGCATATAAGAGCCACTAAGCATTTTCAATATAGTCTTCTCGACCCCCAAAGAAAAGAAAAGAAAAATAAAAACTATTTACACGGGAAAGCTCCCAACAAGCAAAAGAAGGACGGGAAATATTTTTGGGTTTTCTTTTTAATTCTACTACAAGCATGGAAAGTAGACTAACTAATTTTTTTTTGTTTTTTTTCTTAAGGTTTATCAAACACACAAGAAGAAAGATAGAAAAATAAATTTAAACTAACATGGATATTACAATGAAAGAGTATGAGCACCGACATCTAGCAATGAGTGTGTGTGAACATGAATGTAATGTCGGTGGGAAATACATACTCCCCCAAGCTTAGGCTTTTGGCCTAAGTTGGTCTATTGCCAGGGATAACCTGGCTGATATCCGTAGGTGAAGCTGGGGTCGTACTACGATGAAGAATAGTTGGGATCATAATGTGATGAAGAGGACTCTGACTGCCACTGGCTGGCAACCGCCTCAGGATCCCAAGAATAAACAGACATTCGTGGAGGCTCCGGTTCCGAGGCTGGTGCAAGATTCTGATAGGCTTGAACAGCCGCCCACGGAACAATGTAAGTACCTGCAGACAAGTTAAACAAAGAGGGAGCAGGCAAAGTAATAGTCTCAGGGTGATGTTTATCAAAGTACAATTTATATTTCAGCACCCTTTTGCTTTTCTTAACAAGAAAATCATGCGCTACCATACTCTTATAATCTAAATAAGCACGGGGCAGCGTTGTTTCTTCTTTCTCCTCATGCCTAATAGGTATTTCAAAATGTTCAGCTAGGCGTGAAGCATAAATGCCTCCAAAGATGGGGCCCTTAGTACGGTTCATACTCAACCGTCTAGCAACAATTCCACCCATACTAAAAGAGTTATTGCGGTATAAACCATGGAGCAAAATAATAATATCAGGAATACTAAGGTTCCCACAGTTCCCGCGACCAATCAAGCAACGACTAGCAAATAAGGCAAAGTAGCGTAAAACAGGGAAATATATGCTAGTAATTCTTGCATCAGAAACCTTCCTGGTTTCTCCCACAATGATAGTGTCAATATAAGCTTCCACTTCATTACGGTGTGGTTCATCTAAAGAACCCTCGAAAGGTATTTTGCAAACATCGCAAAATGCAGCTAATGTCATCTCCCTAGCAACATCATATAAATGGAACTCTACTGTTGGAGGTGATTTCTTAGGGAAAAAGTAGAAGTTCTGCACAAAAGTATTTGTGAGTAAGAGATACTGATGACGTTGGTCGCAGAGGAAGTTGGTGAGGCCGGCATTCTCAATCAATAGATAGAAATCTTCATAAATCCCGGCACTCCTCAAGAAGTCATCGGAAGGCCATTCACATGGCCGGACCTCCGCGATACGAGGCAGATTAAATTTGGGCTTCTGTTCTTCTTCCTTTTGTTTCTCCTTAGAACTTCGGCTCGACGAGCCCCTCAAAAGTCTCTTCATTATTTCTGAAACAATCTGAAATTTTTAGTAACTTCAAACAAAGTGAACCAACTTCAATAAGATTGATAGCAACTACTCATACAAGTGCCTAGAGCATATATCAAGCATTAGAACTACTTGGAACCATATATATATTTGACATGCAAGCTCAAGAACATGGTCACCTATGCAGCACAAATTTGCAATGAATAAAGCACTAGAACAAAAACTAATTGGACCAATGGAGGAGTCACATACCAAGGAACAATCTCCCCAAGCAGTTTTGCGAGAGGTGCTTTGAGCAAGGAGATCGAAAATCGCAGCAAAAGTTGCTGGATCATGAGCTTGAGTTGGTTTTTCGGGTTTGTGCGAGACAGAGGAAGAAGATGGGTGCAGGAATAAGTGGAGGAGGGCCACCGTGGGCCCACGAGGTAGGGGCGCGCCGAGGGGGGAGGGGCGCGCCCTCCACCCTCGTGACCAGGTGGCAGCTCCCCCCACGGTAATTTTTGCACTAAAAATCCTTAAATATTCCCGAAAAAATCATATTAAATTGGCATGGCATTCTGAGGACTTTTATTTTCGGGATATTTTTATATTGCACGGATAAGTCAGGAAACAGACAGAAAAATACTATTTTACTTTATTTCTACTAAAGAACAGAAAATATAAAGAGGGTACAGAAGGTTGTGCTTCTAGTTTCATCCATCTCATGCTCATAAAAAAGAATCCACTAACAAGGTTGATCAAGTCTTGTTAACAAACTCATTCCGATAATCATGGAACCGGAGAAATTTCGAATAACACTATGTTACCTCAACGGGGATATGGACATCCCCAACAATAAGTATATCATATTTCTTTTTGACAGTAGGAAGAGGAAATTCAAAACCTCCAAATATAATCGATGGAATTTTTCCAATAGAGTTGACACTATAAACTTGAGGTTGTTTCCTCGGAAAGTGCACCGTATGCTCATTACCATTAACATGAAAAGTGACATTGCCTTTGTTGCAATCAATAACAGCCCCTGCAGTATTAAGGAAAGGTCTTCCAAGAATAATAGACATACTATCATCCTCGGGAATATCAAGAATAACAAAGTCCGTTAAAATAGTAACGTTTGCAACCACAACAGGTACATCCTCACAAATACCGACAGGTATAGCAGTTGATTTATCAGCCATTTGCAAAGATATTTCAGTAGGTGTCAACTTATTCAAGTCAAGTCTACGATATAAAGAGAGAGGCATAACACTAACACCGGCTCCAAGATCACATAAAGCAGTTTTAACATAATTTCTTTTAATGGAGCATGGTATAGTAGGTACTCCTGGATCTCCAAGTTTCTTTGGTATTCCACCCTTAAAAGTGTAATTAGCAAGCATGGTGGAAATTTCAGCCTCCGGTATCTTTCTTTTATTAGTAATGATATCCTTCATATACTTAGCATAAGGATTTGTTTTGAGCACATCAGTCAATCGCATACGCAAAAAGATAGGTCTAATCATTTTAGCAAAGCGCTCAAAATCCTCATCATCCTTTTTCTTGGATGGTTTTAGAGGAAAAGGACTGGATTTCTGAACCCATGGTTCTCCTTCTTTACCATGTTTCCTAGCAATGAAGTCTCTTTTATCATAACGTTGATTCTTTGGTTGTGGGTTATCAAGATCAACAACAGGTTCAACTTCTACATCATTATCATTACTAGGTTGAGCATCATCATGAACATCATCATTAACATTTTCACTAGGTTCATGTTCATTACCAGATTGTGTTTCAGCATCAGACATAGAGATATCATTTGGATTATCAGGTGGTTCAGCAATAGGTTCACTAGAAGTTTGCACAGTTCTATCATTTTTCTTTTTCTTCCTTTTAGAAGAGCTAGGTGCATCAATATTATTTCTTTGAGAATCTTTCTCGATTCTCTTAGGGTGGCCTTCAGGATACAAAGGTCCTGAGTCATTCTACCAGTTCTAGTAGCCACTCTAACAGCATAATCATTTTTCTTACTATTCATTTCATCAAGCATTTCTTTCTGAGCTTTAAGTACTTGTTCTACTTGAGTGGTAACCATAGAAGCATGTTTGCTAACAAGTTTAAGTTCACCTCTAATATTATCCATATAATCACTCAAGCGTTTAATCATAAAGGTATTCTGCTTTAATTGTCTACCAAAATAAGCATTAAAGTCATCTTGCTTAAACATAAAGTCATCAAACTCATCCAAGCGCCGACTAGCAATTTTAGTAGGAGGGACTTCAACTTTATCATATCTATAGAGAGAATTTACCTTTACTACCTGTGTCGGGATATCAGGAGGTTCTTCAGTAAATAAGTAATTGAGATGATATACTTCTTCAACAGGCGGTAAATTAAGACCATGTATTTCTTCAATAGGAGGTAAATTCTTAACATCTTCAGCTTTAATACCTTTTTCTTTCATAGATTTCTTTGCCTCTTGCATATCTTCGGGACTGAGAAATAGAACACCTCTCTTCTTCGGAGTTGGTTTAGGAATAGGCTTAGTAATTGGCTCAGGAGCTGGCTCAGGAGTTGGCTCGGGAGGTGGCTCAGGAGGTGCCCAATTATTTTCATTTGCCAACATATTAGTCAATAAAATTTCAGCGTCATCCGGTGTTCTTTCCCTGAAAAGAGAACCAGCACAACTATCCAGGTAATCTCTGGAAGCATCAGTTAGTCCATTATAAAAGATATCAAATATTTCAGGTTTCTTAAGAGGATGATCAGGAAAAGCATTAAGTAACTTGAGAAGCCTCCCCCAAGCTTGTGGGAGACTCTCTTCTTCAATTTGCACAAAATTGTATATTTCCCTCACAGCATCTTGTTTCTTATGAGCAGGGAAATATTTAGCAGAGAAGTAATAAATCATATCCTGGGGACTTTGCACACAGGCAGGATCAAGAGAATTAAACCATTTCTTAGCATCACCCTTTAATGAGAACGGAAATATTTTGAGTATATAAAATTGGCGCGATCTCAGATTATTAGTAAACAGGGCAGCTATTTCATCTAACTTACGAAGATGTGCCACAATAGTTTCAGATTCATAGCCATAAAAAGGATCAGATTCAACCAAAGTAATTATATCTGGATCAACAGTAATATCATAATAATCCTGATCAGGAACACAGATAGGTGAAGTAGCAAAAGTAGGGTCGGGTCTCATCCTACCTCTAAAAGATTCCTTACTCCACTTAATTAGTAACCTCTTACGTTCAGGTTTATCCGGACAAGCAAGAATAGCTTCATAAGATTCATTATTAAAAAGATAACCCTCAGGAATAACAGGCATAGGTTCATCATCACTAACATCATCGTGTTCAGGTTCACTAATTTCTCTTTCTCTAGACTTAGAAATTTGCTCATCTAGAAATTCACCAAGTGGCACAGTAGTATCAAGCATAGAAGTAGTTTCATCATAAGTATCATGCATAGCAGAAGTGGCATCATCAATAACATGCGGCATATCAGAATTCATAGCAGTAGTAGGTTTAGGTGTCGCTAGCTTACTCATAACAGAAGGTGAATCAAGTGCAGAGCTAGATGGCAGTTCCTTACCTCCCCTCGTAGTTGAGGGATAAATTTTTGTCTTAGCGTCTTTCAAGTTCTTCATAGTGTCCAGCAGATATAAATCCCAAGTGACTCAAAGAATAGAGCTATGCTCCCCGGCAACGGTGCCAGAAAAAGGTCTTGATAACCCACAAGTATAGGGGATCGCAGCAGTTTTCGAGGGTAGAGTATTCAACCCAAATTTGTTGATTCGACACAAGGGGAGCCAAAGAATATTCTCAAGTATTAGCAGCTGAGTTGTTAATTCAACCACACCTGGAAACTTAGTATCTGCAGCAAAGTGTTTAGTAGCAAAGTAATATGATAGTGGTGATAACAGTAACAAAGTAAAGACAGCAAAAGTAATGTTTTTGGTATTTTTGTAGTGATTGTAACAGTAGCAACGGAAAAGTAAATAAGCGTAAACCAGTATATGGAAAACTCGTAGGCACCAGATCAATGATGGATAATTATGCCGGATGTGGTTCATCATGTAACAGTCATAACATAGGGTGACACAGAACTAGCTCCAGTTCATCAATATAATGTAGGCATGTATTCCGGAAATAGCCATACGTGCTTATGGAAAAGAACTTGCATGACATCTTTTGTCCTACCCTCCCGTGGCAGCGGGGTCCTATTGGAAACTAAGGGATATTAAGGCCTCCTTTTAATAGAGAACCGGAACAAAGCATTAACACATAGTGAATACATGAACTCCTCAAACTATGGTCATCACCGGGAGTGGTCCCGATTATTGTCACTTCGGGGTTGCCGGATCATAACACATAGTAGGTGACTATAGACTTGCAAGATAGGGTCTGGACCTCACATATATTCATGAAAACATAATAGGTTCAGATCTGAAATCATGGCACTCGGGCCCTAGTGACAAGCATTAAGCATAGCAAAGTCATAGCAACATCAATCTCAGAACATAGTGGATACTAGGGATCAAACCCTAACAAAACTAACTTGATTACATGATAAATCTCATCCAATCCATCACCGTCCAGCAAGCCTACGATGCAATTACTCACGCACGGCGGTGAGCATCATGAAATTGGTGATGGAGGATGGTTGATGATGACGACAGTGACGAGTCCCCCTCTCCGGAGCCCCGAACGGACTCCAGATCAGCCCTCCTGAGAGAGATTAGGGCTTGGCGGCGGCTCCGTATCGTAAAACATGATGAAACTTTCTCTCTGATTTTTTTCTCCTCGAAAGCCAATATATGGAGTTGGAGTTGGCGTTGGAGGGCCACCAAGGGGCCCACGAGGTAGGGGGGCGCGCCCAGGGGGGAGGGGCGCGCCCCCCACCCTCGTGGACAGGGTGTGGGCCCCCTGGTCTTCATCTTTGGCGAGGATTTTTTATTATTTATTCTAAGATATTCCGTGGAGTTTCAGGTCATTCTGAGAACTTTTGTTTTCTGCACATAAAACAACACCATGGCAATTCTGCTGAAAACAGCGTCAGTCCGGGTTAGTTCCATTCAAATCATACAAGTTAGAGTCCAAAACAATGGCAAAAGTGTTTGGAAAAGTAGATACGACGGAGACGTATCAGTATTCACGTGTACTTTGTACACACCCCTATCACTAATATACAGTACCAGGAGTAGGCTCTTTCTTCAACTGCAATTGAATTCTAGCATGTGCATGTGTTTATTTCATATTATCGATCCATAGAGTGAGAGCGGTTTGAAATACAGGCTATGGATGCTTTTGCAATTCATATATAAACATTAATTAGTGCACTCCATGTTGTTAGTGTGAAGCACTTTATACATTTGTCACTTGCATGGATACATTCCAAATTGCTAGCTACGAAATAGAATACATGTCGAATTCAACATAAAGGGGGTTTCGAAGATTCGAATTCATAGGAAGTGCATTCATCTATTTGAACCCGAGATAATGGCATTTGTAAATCAAATGTAAAAGGGGGCATCAATCTTTGTTGTGAGTTTGAACATGCTATATATATTCATACGCATATCTAACTTTTTTTTGCAACCAAGGAGATTATATCTGGAACCATGCATGAACTGAGGCAAGTTGCATATTTTTTAATATATACTCGTGTACAATGTATATTCAAATGTACCCCCTCCATTCCAAAATAATCATAGCTTTATGATTTTCAGGAGTAAAGATTTGTGAAGTTTGACAAATCCTGAAAGTTCAATTCAAGAGAACCGAAAACGTTAATGCTTCTGCTCCCAAATATTGAACGAAGCGCCAAATAGGCCTCTGGTCACCCGAAACCGCGCGAGACTAATGTTTTGGTGGTAGGAAATTACTGTCCTGACTCTGACCCGTGTAGCCTATCAGCCCGATGTCCAAAGGTCTAAACTGGGGTAGGTTTGTAACTTCACCAAGATGCGAGAGAAGCATTCATACGCCGTGGGCGCCTACCCATGCACTCGGCCAAAATCTGTCCCGCCCACATTTGGGACACCTGACATGACTGTCCTACCCCCAACCCGCAATATGTCCGAAATTTCAGATGGGGGGAAAGTTTGTAACTTTCCCCAAATTTCAAACAAGCGCGTCTCAAACCGAAACATTGTTCCCCCTTAGTTCCCCGCCTCCCTCCGTTTCCCCATTCATACTCCGTGGGCGCGAAAACGCCCTCTCCACCGGCCGCGAAACCCCAGCCTCCTCCGTCCTCCACCCCATAGTGGCCAATCCACCGCCGCCCTCCTCCATCACGCCGGAGCCGGTACCCCGACATCGTCGTCCAACGCAACCGCAACCGCAACGCCCTCAAGGACTTAGCAGCTAAAGCCGAGGCAGAGCTGCCTCCATGATGCCGACGCCTACGTGCGCTGTACCAGAACCACTCCGACCACGCCGTCCTACACCTCACTGTTACGGCTCCACTGTTGCAACCGTCCACCGCACCGGAGCTGTTCCCACTACGCCGTCGTTCGCCGCCTCGGATCTGCTACCCCGCCGCCGACAGACGGCCACCGCACCACACTCAACAACTTGGCCATGGGTTCGTCCAAGGTTGCACCGTCCTCCACAACTTCTGGTTTCCGGTGAACAACAGGAAGATCGTCGGAAAAATAGAAGGAGGACATAACACTGCCAGCAGAAAGAGGTACTCCTCTTCCCTTATTCGTGCAAATCTTACGTCTCTGCTCACACCGTATTTATCCCACGAAAGAAACTAGTTGAGCGCTTCTTACTGCATCTTCTTCGTGATACTAAATGCACAAGGTTTCCTCCCTTTTACTATTTAACCTTTGCTAGAGGTCAGTAGCCCGCCTGGATTTCAATTCAGGGTCAGTCGAACCGCAATTAAAAGAAGCAGCACCCGCTTAGGCACGCGGAGCACCTAGTCCACCTGTTCCCCGGGGAAGCGGCGCATCGGTGTCTATCATAGGGGTGTGGGGCGCAGGAGCTTCTTGCGCTCGGTCTGGAGGTCGGCGGGGCTTGAATGGATGGCCGGGGGGCGGTGCCAAGCATGGAGGTGCGGTGAGGTCGAGGGGAGGGCGCAAGCAGGGGAGGAATACTGGGCCGGTGGTCGCTGGCGCCTCGACGAAGATCGTCAACACTGACTCGCTGGAGGTAGATGAAGGCGATCTGCCCGTTCTTTGTACATCGGATGGTGCAGAAAAAATGGACTGGCCTATTTGCTTTCAGTCGACTGTTATTTCCATAGAATCCTGTAGTAATTTAGTGTGCCATGCATGTTGTAGAGCTATCATATGTCTCCCGTCATTTATTTCTCACCGACCTGCTACCTGCTACCTTTACACTGTACTAATTTGCACACACTTCACCCATACTCACACTATTGTTTTTTTATGCATGGGTATTTCAGACTCTGACGCAGTGTTGATGAATGCAGAAAAGAAAAGACAGAAGTCGCTCCATTGTAATTCGAAGATAAGCACTAAGCGTTGTAGCGCTCTAACTGGTGCAGTGTCAGTAGTTGGAGACAGTAAACGTACCTCTGCAGTTGATGATCTCAATTCCCACACACAACCATCCTAGGTGCTTGCTTTAACTTCGCGCTGTCAAATGTGGTTGCATGCTGCATATGGTGTCTAGCTTGTATTGCTTCCAATTTGGTTAAATTGCAGCTGCTTACTTTACACATTATACCTTTGATAATGACATGCCTTCCTGTTTTTGATATATACTACATATGTCTATTAACCATGTTCGTACATCAAACTAATGCTCTTTTGTATCCCTCGTCAATCACTTATGATGAGACAGTTACCCGGGTGGGTTTCTGTGAGACGCCATACTCATTTAAAGACTGCAGTGTCATCCTCCCCACATGATTCTCAAGAAACAGCAAGGCTAAATGAAGATAGTCAACGTAGCTCTCTAGTTGGTCACCGCAATTCCCCCACACCACCATCGCATGTGCTTGCTCTTACTTGGCAGTGTGATATGTAGTGTTCGTCTTACATGAAAGTAGTGTTCGTCAGTATCATGCATCAACGAGTTCCGAAGAGCAAATTTATTCCTTTTTCTTGTGGGTTTGACTTGACAAGGCAAAATCAAGAAAGAGGAAGGAAAAGAGTAAGGAAGGCGATGATGGTGGTCCTCTGCAGCAACGTAAACGGAGCATCTGTACCGATTCTCCTTGTACTGATAGTGCATTACAAGGTCCAAGTCTCCGCTCCCCTACTCCACCATCCAAGGTGCTTGCTCTAACTTGGCAGTGTGATATCTGGTTGCGTGTTGCATATGGTGTCTAGCTCGTATTGCTCCTAATTAGTGCAAACTGCATCTGCTTAGCTTACACATGATACATGTGAATATGACATGCTTTCCTGTTTTTGGTACATACTATATCTTATGATAAGGCACCTTTAAGTCGCCACTGTGATATTGGTTGTGTCTTGCATATGATTTCTAGCATGTACTGCTTCTAATTTGTTCAAACGCCATACAGTTTGAACTTGGCAGAGTGATATTGGTTGCATCTTTCATATGGTGTCTAGCTTGCAGTGCTTCTAATTTGTTGAAATGCCTCCTGCCTAGTTACCACATCATAGGTGTGAATATGTCACACCATCCTGTTTTTCATACATATTCCATCCTCGCATCATGTGTTTGCCTTTCATCCGAGTAGTGTTCGTCAGTATCATGCATGAATGAGTTCTGAAGAGCGAATTTTATTCCTTTTTCTTATCGGTTTGACTTCACAATGCAAAATCATTACAGCTGAAGGAAATTAGTCCGGCAGTGGATGATGGTGGTCCTTCGGAGCAACTCAAACAGGGGGTCTCTCCAGATTCTACTCCGCCATCCTCCCAACAAGATTCGCAAGACAACACAAGGCTGTTCAGTTAATGTAGCTGTGTAGATGATGAGCACATCTCCCCTACTCCACCATCACAGGTGCTTGCTCTAACTTGACACTATTATACGTGGTTGCATGTTGCGTATGATGTCTAGCTTGTATTGCTTCTAACTTGAATTGCATCTGCTTACTTTACACATAATGCCTGTGAATATGACACGTGTTCCTGTTTCTAGAACATACGTGTACATGATGAGCACATATCCCCTACTCCACCATCACAAGTGCTTACTCTTACTTGGAACTGTTATACATGGTTGCGTTTTCCGTATGATGTCTAGTTTGTATTGCTTCTGATTATGTTGAATTGCATCTGCGTAGCTTACAACTTATACCTGCAACGATCACTTACCCATAAGACACATTTGAAAGGATCGATATGGTTGACTACAGGGGGGGGGGGTGAATAGGCAACTAACAATTTTTAGCTTTTTTTAACAATTTAAACTTTGCATCAAAGTAGGTTGTCTAGATATGCAACTAGGTGAGCAACCTATATGATGCAACAAGGATAGGAACATAAGCAAGCAAGAGATATGACACAAATAAGCTTGCACAAGTAAAGGCACGAGATAACCACGAGTGGAGACGGTGGAGACGAGGATGTGTTACCGAAGTTCCTTCCCTTTGAGGGGAAGTACGTCTCCGTTGGAGTGGTGTGGAGGCACAATGCTCCCCAAGAAGCCACTAGGGCCACCGTATTCTCCTCACGCCCTCACACAATGCGAGATGCCGTGATTCCACTATTGGTGCCCTTGGAGGCGGCGACTGAACCTTTACAAACAAGGTTGGGGCAATCTCCACAACTCAATTGGAGGCTCCCAACGACACCACGAAGCTTCACCACAATGGACTATGGATCCGCGGTGACCTCAACCGTCTAGGATGCTCAAACACCCAAGAGTAACAAGATCTGCAAGGTATTAGTGGGGGGAATCAAATTTCTCTTGGTGGAAGTGTGGATCGAGGCCTTCTCAACCACTCCCGAGCAAATCAACAAGTTTGATTGGCTAGGGAGTGAGATCGGGCGAAAATGGAGCTTAGAGCAACAATGGAGCTTAGGGTTGGAACAGATAAGTCAACGGGGAAGAAGGGGACCCCTTATATAGTGAGGGACAAAGATCCAACCGTTATCCACCTACCAGCCCGCGGCCAGCGGTACCACCGCTCCAGGCCAGCAGTACTACCGCAGGGCCGCGCGGCACTACCGCTTGCTGCCAAGCGGTACTGCCGCATGGTCATGCGGTACAACCATACAGGCCCGCGGTACTGCCGCAACACCAGCAACGGCAAGGTCAAATCTGAAGCACAAGAGCTGAGGGCGGTACTTCCGCGAGCGCGGTACTACCGCGCTGCCATGCGGTACTACCGCAAGGCAGGAATCCCCTAGCCAGGGGGGAGGAAACATCCGTGCCTACTTCCGCAAAGAAACGGAAGAAGCAAAAACCCGACACAGTACTACTGCAGAGGGGCGGTACTACTTCCTGACAACATATCACGGTACTACCGCGGAACGAAAGCGGTACTACCATGGTAGGCGCGGATGTAAAAAATTACATCCGCCCCTACTACTGCGAGGCAGTGGTACTAGCCTGGTGGGCAACGGTAGTGCAGCTCCAGGGGAGCGGTACTACCGTGGGCACCTGCGGTACTGCCGTGCCGCAGCACGGTAGTACCGCTGGTGCCTACGGTACTACCGCTCACCTGGGAGCAGTACTACCATGAGCCAACACAGCAGCCAGAAACAAGGAGGCGAGAAAGTGGAGGATGCTCCAATGGAAAGGAGGGGACTAGAAAGAGACGTGTACATGATGATTCCGCCCAAACCTTTCCAACGTGGACCCCCTCTTAATAGTACGACTTTCCTACGACTCAAATCCACCAAAAAGAAACGTAGAAAAGATGCCGTCTTCAACAATCTTCGAGGGGCACCCAACCGTCTTGTGCCTAGCGATGAAATGTCTGGGATACTCAAGGCACACGATTAGTCCGCAAACACATTGTCATCAATCACCAAAACACCTTAGGGATAAATATGCCCTTACAATATCCCCCTTTTTGGTGGATTGATGACAATACGGGATTTGCACAAGGGAAATAATATTAAGCAACCGCAAACCCCTCCTCTCTAGAATATAAACGGGCTCCCCCTAGATGTGTGCCAACTAGATGGGTGCTTTGGACTGCACGACACACATACTAGGATCAAAGCTCCCCCTATATTATAGAGACAAGGCATATCTAGTAATAGGAAGGCTAACACTAGACAAGATAGCACAAACATAAGTTAACTAAGATAGATAGAGTGCATATGTCTTACACCATATGTAGGATAAGTCTCGAAGGCACAAACCAAACAAAAGCAAACGAGGCAAACGAGGTTCAAACGACAAAGCAAACACACCAAGCACGACATAACGCAAATCCCTACACTCTCTCCCCCTTTGGCATCGAGATGCCAAAAAGGCAGAGAGGACACCTACACACACGGGGTGGCTCAGGCAGAGAAGTCGTCCCACTGCTCCTCGTGCTCCTCGTCAGACTCAGCGGCGGGGACGGGCTCCTCGATGTCCTCCTCTGAACTGGTCCACTTGTACCCCTGCTTCGCCATCTAGGCAGCCTCTGGCGTGATGACGTCCTCAGAACCGCCAGACACATCCTCTCCAAAGAGCTTCATAACCTTCTTGTCACGGCGGCGACTCTCCTTGTCTGCCACGTGAGTCCTGTACTGTCCCTTTGCCTGCATGCAGAAGAGAGTCTTAATCTTGTCCTTTAACTTCTTGGCCCACGACGGCTCAGAGGAAGGAGTGGTAGACCTAGCAGCATGGTCCTCAGCAACATTCTCTGCACCAGCCTCCTCCTCACCAATAGCCCTCCTAGCAGAAGAAGCCTCAGCACGGGTAGTAGTGTTGGCCGAGTTGGGCTTGACGCGGAGACTGATGGACTCATGCCGAATCCAGTCTGGAGCAAGGAACTCATCACCAGGGTACATCTTCTCCCAAGCTGTGGAGAGCAACAGAAACATGTACGGTCCATAGATAGGTACCTTGCAAGTGAACACCGCAAACCGAAGCTCACACCACATGATGTGTGAGACATCAAGTGGCTGAGTTTGAGATGAGTGTGCCTCTGCACACAGGAGCAACATGTCCACTAGATAAGCATGAACCTTATCCTTGTCGCCAATGCGTGGGAACAGAGTGTTGCGGAAGATGCGATGCATGATATCCAGAAAGGGGTTCAGCACCCAAGTCGACTTGCCATTGGGGAGCACCTTCTCAACAAGGAATGGCTGAAGCAGGTTCTTGTTGGCAGACTCAGAGTTGGCGTGGGGGCGAACATCAACGGGTGTGTGAAGCCCGTCATCAGGAATGTGAAGTAGATCCATGAACTCCTTCCATGTAGCAGACAGCTGACGGCCGTTGGTCATCCAGGTCATCCTCCGCTCATCCCCGGGATGAAAGTAAACTGAGGCAAAGAACTGACAGATAAGCTCAGGATCATAGTCAAGGTGAAAGGAGATCACAGGCTCAAAAGCAAACTGCTCCACCAAGGCCAGAGCCTCTCCAAAATAGTCACGAAACTTGTCCTTCCGCATGTGATTCATGTCTATCCACTTGACATCCACGAAGGTATTCTGCTTGTTCTTGATCACATCCAAATAGATGAGAGCATGTTGCTTGGTCCAGAACAACTCGGTGCCTCTGAGGACATCCCGAGGATTCACATAGGGATTGATCTTCCGGCGTTCGACATACTCATTGACTGAGATCTCGTCCATGCCCTTAGCAGGTTCCTTTTGCTTGCTGGCAGTGGTCTTGACATTGCGCTTGGGGGCATTGGAGACCTCTGGTGCTTCATCTTGGGGATTGCACAGACGCTTGGAGCCAGTGTCACGACTGGGATTGGAACGGCGAGAGCCACCACCTGAGACACAAAGCGCAAAACACACACGACAAGCAAGAAGGATCAATGCAAAGACCACAACAAAGCAAAACAAACATGCAGAGAGCACACAAGATAATTGCCATGAGAGAGATTTGACCCCTACGGTAGTACTGCCAAGTGCTGCGGTACTAAGATTGTAGTACTGCTCTTAGTCGCGGTAGTACCGTGTAAGGTCATGGTAGTACCGGGTCTAGGAGTGGTAGTAGGATCTTAGTGCCACAGTTAGCGCGGTAGTACCGCGTCTGATGGGCGGTAGTACCGCACGAGCTAGCGCGGTAGTACCGCACCTGATGGGCGGTAGTACGGCACGAGCGGTAGTACCGCACATGAGACACGGTAGTACCGCACCGCGTCAGATCCGAACAAGTTCAAATCTGAGAAAAGCCCGCGAAACCGCGGCGGTACTACGTTTGGAAAAATCTACCACAAGACAACATATCAAGTATGATTCCTACACAACACGACTCTCCTACATCCTACTCTTGCACAGATTTGGCCTAAAATCTCAAGAACAACAAGCATCTCCCAAAAAACCTAGAAGCGAGAGAACAACCAAGAAAAAGAGGGATTTGGGGAAAAACCTTGGTCCATGGCAAGAGGAAGTGGTGGGGAACGATCCCACCGGTCGGAATCCGAGGAGAGTGGCCGGAGACGGAGATCCGGCGAGGACCGCCGGCGCCGTTCTTGAGCAAGAGAGAGAGACATGGGGAGAGAGATGAGTGAATGGGTATGGGGAGTTGGAACTCACCTGCCCGAGTCATAACCCCTACGCTCACTCGATGGCGTGGTAGTACCGTGTCTCATCGCGGTAGTACCGCTCGGCGGAAGTACCGCACCCGAGCGGCAGTACCGCGCTCTGGCGCGGTAGTACCGTGCCTCTCAAAGCAGTAGTACCGCGGCAAGCCGCGGTAGTACCGTGGGCTCAAGAAGATGCACGTTTCAAGCACACGAAAAAGAGGTCTTTGCACGAACACTCCGAGGCAACACGACACCACAAGACCACGCAACACACAAAGGCAGAAAGACAAACGACAAAACGAAACAACCACGAGACACC
This sequence comes from Triticum urartu, assembly GCF_003073215.2. Taxonomy (NCBI): domain Eukaryota; kingdom Viridiplantae; phylum Streptophyta; class Magnoliopsida; order Poales; family Poaceae; genus Triticum; species Triticum urartu. The sequence continues at coordinate 407,223,604 of NC_053026.1, forward strand.
ACCTCTCCAAAGAGAGGGCGGTGGCCGTAGCCACCTATGTTTGAGTCAATTGGTATGGCACCGCGAAGAATTATCCTTGGGCCCATGACCAAAACTCGTCTTTGAACCACAAGTACCATCAAACATGGCTAATGTGAACGACTTGATAAATTTATGCATAATGGGGGGAGGGAGAGTTCATTGAGAGAACAACACTCCCCCTATGTCCATGCCTACATCTAAACAAGACAACAAGTTGAGTATGGTGGGGTGTGCAAGGGTTCAAGCAACATTGCTCGAATCAATGATATTTAGCTCATGCCTTAACTCGCGAAATCTTGCTTCATCCAAGGGCTTTGTGAAAATATCTGCAAGGTTATCATGAGTGTTGACATAGTTGAGCTTGATCATTCCTCGCCTAATGTGATCCCGGATGAAGTGATACCGGATCTCAATATGCTTCGTCTTGAAGTGTTGCACCGGGTTGAGAGAGATCTTGATGGCACTTTCATTGTCACACCAAAGAGGCACTTTGTCACAAATGACACCGTAATCCTTTAAAGTTTGCCTCATCCATAAGAGTTGTGCACAACAACTACCGGCCGCCACATACTCCGCTTCGGTGGACGTGAGACACACACAACTTTGCTTTTTGGAAGACCAACTTACCAAAGAGCAACCAAGGAATTGGCACCCTCCGGAAGTGGACTTCCTATCCACTTTGTCTCCCGCCCAATCGGAATCCGAATACCCTACAAGCTTGAAGTTTGCTCCTCTTGGGTACCATAGGCCAAAGTTTGGGGTATGAGCCAAATATCGAAAGATTCGTTTGACCGGCACATAGTGACTTTCCTTAGGTGCGGCTTGAAACCGTGCACAAATTTCCACATCAACATGATATCCGGTCTAGATGCACAAAGGTAGAGCAAGGAGCCTATCATGGAACGATATACCTTTTGATCCACCGCTTTACCATTGGGATCTATGTCAAGTTGGCACTTGGTGGGCATTGGAGTGGAAGCCGGCTTGACATCACTTAGCTTGAATCTCTTGAGCATGTCTTGAGTGTATTTGGCTTGGTTGATGAATGTTCCTTCTCTTCTTTGCTTCACTTCGAACCCTAGAAAGAACTTCAACTCTCCCATGGAAGACATCTCGAACTTTGAGGTCATGAGAGCGGCAAATTCCTCATTGAAAGCTTTGTTAGGGGAACCAAAGATAATATCATCAACATATAATTAGCACACAAACAACTCCCCTTTGACCTTCTTAGTAAAAAGAGTGGGGTCGATTAGCCCAACTTCAAAACCACGGTCTTGTAACAACTCGGTAAGGTGGTCATACCACGCACGTGGGGCTTGTTTAAGGCCATAGAGTGCCTTATCGAGTTGATACACATGATCGGGAAAGTAGGGATCCTCGAACCCGGGGGATTGCTTGACATAAACCAATTCATTAATGGGACCATTAAGAAAAGCACTCTTCACATCCATTTGTTGTAAATTAAAGTTATGATGAGAAGCATATGCAATCAACATGCGAATGGATTCAAGACGAGCAACGGGAGCAAAGGTTTCACCGTAGTCGATACCCTCGACTTGGGAGTAGCCTTGTGCTACCAAACGAGCCTTGTTGCGAATAAATAATCCCATGGGCATCTTGCTTGTTCTTAAATATCCACTTGGTTCCAATGACATTGTGGTTCCCCGTCAGTCTTGGCACCAATCTCCACACTTTGTTGCGCTCGAAGTTGTTGAGTTCTTCATGCATGGCATTGAGCCAATCCGGATCTTCGAGCGCCTCATAGACCTTGTGGGGTTCAACACAAGAGACAAACGCGTGATGCTCACAATAGTTTGCTAATTGTCTATGAGTGCTTACCCCCTTTCTTAAGCTTCCAAGCACATTCGTCATGAGATGATCCTTAGTGGAGAGCTTGGAAGCAACCTTAGCGGCACGACGCTCCAATTCCTCCTCGGGGGTGAGACGAGGAGTGTTCACTCCATCATCTTGAGCATTGTCTTGAGCTTGTTCTTGTTCTTGAACTTGCTCGGAGGAGAGAACTTGACCTTGGGCATCACTTGATGTGTCAACACCGTCTTGAGAATGATCTTGCCCTTGGTCATGTTCTTGTGGATGAGGGCCTTCATGTTGTTCTTCGGAAGCGTGTGGGCCTTGGGTTGGTGATGGCTCCACTTGAGTGGAGCACTGTCCTTCTCCTTCAGCCACAAGGGGTTCCTCAACGGGTAGGATAAAGCCAACACCCATTCTTCTTATGGCTTGAGGAGGAATTTCATCACCTACATCACAAGTGCCACTTTGCTCCACTTGGGAGCTGTTATTCTCATCAAACTCCACGTTACACGTCTCCTCAATAAGTCCCGTGGATTTATTGAGGAGACGGTAAGCATGAGAGTTTGTAGCATAACCAACAAATGTGCCCTCATAATCTCTAGCCTCAAATTTAGACAACCGAACACCTTTCTTGAGAATGAAACACTTACACCCGAACACCCGAAAGTACTTGAGGTTGGGCTTGTTACCGGTGAGTATCTCATATGGAGTCTTGTTCAAGCCCTTGCGGAGGTAGAGCCGATTGGATGCATGACACGCGGTGTTGATGGCTTCGGCCCAAAAGTTGTACGGAGACTTGAACTCCGCCATCATGGTCCTTGCCGCATCCATCAACGTCCGGTTCTTCCTCTCCGCAACACCGTTTTGTTGAGGGTTGTAAGGTGCGGAATATTGATGCTTGATCCCCTCATCACTAAGAAACTCATCCAAGGTGTAGTTCTTGAACTCGGTGCCGTTGTCACTTCTTATTGTCAAGATCTTTGCATTGTGTTGACGTTGTGCCTCATTTGCAAAGTCAATGATGGTTTGTTGGGTCTCGCTCTTCCTCTTGAAGAAATACACCCAAGTGTATCTTGAGTAGTCATCCACAATCACCAAGCAATACTTCCTACCCCCAAGACTATCGAAGGATGGAGTCCCAAAGAGATCCAAGTGAAGGAGCTCCAAAGGCCTCTTTGAGTAAATGATAGTCGTGGGAGGGTGAGCCTTCTCATGTAGCTTTCCTTGGATACAAGCACTGCAAGCACGATCTTTAGCAAAACTAACATTCGTTAGTCCACGGACATGGTGCCCCTTGAGAAGACTTTGCAAAGATCTCATATTGACATGGGCTAAACGGCGATGCCAAGGCCATACCACATCAACTTTAGCCATTAGGCATGTCGCGGTCTTAGTGGGTCGCTCCGAAAAGTTAATCACATATAGACCGTTCTCGACATGCCCAACAAAGGCTACTTTAAGAGTCTTGCTCCACAAGAGGGCCACGGTATCGATATCAAAGAAAGTGGCAAAGCCCATGATTGCAAGTTGACGAACGGAAAGTAAATTGTATGCAAGGGACTCAACAAGCATGACCTTCTCGATCGTGAGATCATGACAAATGACTACCTTCCCAAGTCCCAATACCTTAGAAGATGAGGCGTTACCCCACTCGACATTGGTGGGCATAGATGGAATCTTGTGCACGTCCACCACCAAGTCCTTGCTTCTGGTCATATGATTTGTAGCTCTACTATCAAGCAACCATGACCCTCCACCGGAAGCAAACACCTACAAGAGATCAATGCTTGGTTTTAGGTACCCATTTTGTAATGGGTCCTTTGATATTAGTAATAAGGGTCTTTGGAACCCAAATAGACCATTCAATGTACTCATGAGGGGAACCAACAAATTTGGCATAGACATGCCCATCACTAGCTCGACATAACATATAAGAAGGATTAAAGTCGCCGGCTTTGATGGGAGGAGTGGCATTGCCCTTTTTGACACCGCCACCCTTCGCATTGTTCTTCTTCTCCTTGGAAGCATTTTCTCCCTCCTTCACAAAGGTTTGCATGAGAGGAGGAGGTCGTTTGGTCTTGTCATTCTTCTTCTTGTTCTTGCACTCGGGCACGTACCCAATCCCTTCCTTAGCCACAACTCCCTTTTGTTTGGTCAAGAGGTCGTTGAGGTTCTTCTTGCCTTGTATGCAAGACGCAAGACCCTTCTCAAGTTGCACCTTTAGCTTAGCGTTCTCCTCAACAAGATGCACATGCTCACAACACGGGTTAGTAGCATTTGCATTATCAATTAACATCATGCGAGGAAAAGTGGCTTTTCCTTGGTTAGCTTTACTTGAAGTTGATCATGAGACTCTTTGAGGCTAGCATGAGCACCCTTCAAGACCTTGTGAGACTTGTCAAGTAGATCAAACTCCTCTCTGAGTCTAGCAAGATCAACCTCAAGTTCGGCCTTCTCGGATTTTAGCACACGAGAGACAATGAGAACATGATCAAAATCTTTATTTAACTTAGCATGATCAACATTGTGTGACTCCTCAAGAGCCAAACGAAGACCACACTCTACCTCAAGAGCATTGGAAAGATCCGAGATCTCATCGGCATAGTCACGACTATGCCCTTCCATCTTAGAGATGGTATCTTCATGAGCCTCGATCATGTCATTGGCTTCACCTAGTTGTTCCAAGAGAGCAACAAAGTGCTTCTTGGATTTACCCTTAAGTTTGCCCATAAAGGCATCAAACTCATTCACCTCCACATTATCTCCCTCACGTTCATCAATGCTATCCGTCGAAGAAGGATGATTAATGATGGTAGTTTTGATGTTGGAGGTTACCTTGTTGGTGGCTTTAGCCATGAGGCACTTGGCGGTGATGCTCTCATTGGGTGAGTCGAAGAGAGACACCCGTGGAGTCGTCGCAATGGCAACAGAGGCCATGGCAACCGACTCACCATCTTCATCATCGTCATCATCCTAATTGTACTCTTCTTGTACCACCAATGCCTTGGGGGGAGTCTTCTTGGTGAAGTTGCTCTTGTTGGGGAACGACTTGGCCTTGTCCTTTCGGATGAGCTTGCCACCATTGTCTTCCCTCTTCTCATACGGGCACTCTGCAACAAAATGACTCACATTGCCACAATTGTAGCAAGTCCTTACACATTGCTTGCTCTTCGTGCCACTTGAGTTGTTTTTGTTAAAGTTTGGCCTTGAGTTTTTCTTGCTCCAAAATTGCCTTGAAGCAAGTGCCATTTGTTCATGATATGCATACTTAGTATCTTCGGGGTTACTCTCCTCTTCTTCCTCTTCCTCTTCTTCAACGCAGAGCTTGGCCTTCAATGCAAGGTTGGGCTTCTTTGCCCTTTGAGAATGAAGCACCACATTGTCGGCGGTCTTGTCCAAAATGTTCATGGCCACAAACTCATCCAACACTTCGCTTGAGGTCAAAGTGTGGAAGTCTGGCCTTTGACGAATGACAGAGGACATGGCCTTGTGGTAGGGCATCATAGCCTTGAGGAATTTGCACTTGATCCAATTGTCATCCGTGTCCTTGCTCCCGTGATCTCGGAGTGAGACCGCGAGTTTGGTTACTCTCCGATAAAGCTCATGAGGTTCTTCATCTTCTTTCATTGCAAACTCATCGGCCTCATCTTGCACCACTTTATAGTTGGAGCGTTGAATGCTTGCGCTTCCCCGATAGAGTGAGACAACACAAAGCCATGCGTCTTTGGCCAAGGCGAAGGGCCAAAGATGAGGTAGATCTTCGGGTGGAATTGCATCTTGAATGATGAAGAGAGCATTCTCATTGAATTGATTATCCGTGGCTTCTCAAGGAGTGAAGTTGCTTGGATCATGCGGATAGAAACCTTCTTCAATGATTCTCCAAAGATTAATGTTCACATGATTCAAATGACGTTTAAAGCGGTAAACCCAAGAATCAAAGTCCTCATTTTTCACAATCTTAGGGGGAGGACCGGCATGATTCAAATGAGTAGAAGGAATCGGTCCACCATAAACAAGTGGTGGTTCCACATGAGCAAAGATGTCGGTGCCATTTTTACCACTAGAAGAAGGAGCCTTTTTGCTACTAGCTTCCCCCTTATAGGAGGTAGCATCCGTCACCTTGTCGGTGGGATTACCCACTTTCAACGGTGCGGTGGATAGTTTAAGCCCTTCAAGGAATTTAGTAAACATGCTTTCAACCTCGGTCGTCATGGAGGTTTTCAATGTCTCCAAGGCCACATTGAACTCCTCACGAGAGACCGAGGTTCCCCCATCGCCTGTAGACGAGACCGGATTCACACCGGAGTGTTCCTTCACACCGTCTACGGTATCAACCATACTCTTCGAACGGTAAAGTCCTTAATAAAGAGACGAGGCTCTGATACCAATTGAAAGGATCGATATGGTTGACTAGAGGGGGGTGAATAGGCAACAAACAATTTTTAGCTTTTCTTTAACAATTTAAACTTTGCATCAAAGTAGGTTGTCTAGATATGCAACTAGGTGAGCAACCTATATGATGCAACAAGGATAGGAACACAAGCAAGCAAGAGATATGACACAAATAAGCTTGCACAAGTAAAGGCACGAGATAACCACGAGTGGAGACGGTGGAGACGAGGATGTGTTACCGAAGTTCTTTCCCTTTGAGGGGAAGTACGTCTCGGTTGGAGCGGTGTGGAGGCACAATGCTCCCCAAGAAGCCACTAGGGCCACCGTATTCTCCTCACGCCCTCACACAATGCGAGATGCTGTGATTCCACTATTGGTGCCCTTGGAGGCGGCGACCGAACCTTTACAAACAAGGTTGGGGCAATCTCCACAACTCAATTGGAGGCTCCCAACGACACCACGAAGCTTCACCACAATGGACTAAAGATCCGCGGTGACCTCAACCGTCTAGGATGCTCAAACACCCAAGAGTAACAAGATCCGCAAGGGATTAGTGGGGGGAATCAAATTTCTCTTGGTGGAAGTGTGGATCGAGGCCTTCTCAACCACTCCCGAGCAAATCAACAAGTTTGATTGGCTAGGGAGTGAGATCGGGTGAAAATGGAGCTTAGAGCAACAATGGAGCTTAGGGTTGGAAGAGATGAGTCAACGGGGAAGAAGGGGACCCTTATATAGTGAGGGACAAAGATCCAACCGTTATCCACCTACCATCCCGCGGCCAGCGGTACTACCGCTCCAGGCCAGCGGTACTACCGCAGGGCCGCGCGGTACTACCGCTTGCTGCCAAGCGGTACTACCGCACGGTCATGCGGTACAACCGTACAGGCCCGCGGTACTGCCAGAACACCAGCAACAGCAAGGTCAGATCTGAAGCACAAGAGCTGAGGGCGGTACTTCCGCGAGCGCGGTACTACCGCGCCGCCATGCGGTACTACCGCAAGGCAGGAATCCCCTAGCCAGGGGGGGAAGGAAACATCCGTGCCTACTTCCACAAAGAAATGAAAGAAGCAAAAACCCGACACAGTACTACTACAGAGAGGCGGTACTACTGCCTGACAACATAGCACGGTACTACCACGGAACGAAAGCGGTACTACCGTGGTAGGCATGGATGTAAAAAATCACATCCGCCCCTACTACCGCAAGGGAGCGGTACTAGCCTGGTGGGCAACGGTAGTGCAGCTCCAGGGGAGCGGTACTACCATGGGCACTTGCGGTACTACCGCGCCGCAGCACGGTACTACCGCTGGTGCCTACGGTACTACCGCTCACCTGGGAGTAGTACTACCGTGAGCCAACACAGCAGCCAGAAACAAGGAGGCGAGAAAGCGGAGGATGCTCCAAGGGAAAGGAGGGGACAGGAGACGTGTACGTGATGATTCCACCCAAACCTTTCCGACACGGACCCCCTCTTAATAGTACGGCTTTCCTACGACTCAAATCCACCAAAAAGAAATGTAGAAAAGACGCCGTCTTCAACAGTCTTCGAGGGGCGCCCAACCGTCTTGTGCCTAGCGATGAAATGTCTTGGATACTCAAGGCACACGATTAGTCCGCAAACGCATTTTCATCAATCACCAAAACACCTTAGGGATAAATATGCTTCCCCTCCGCCGACAGACAGCCACCGCACCACACTCAACAACTTGGCCATGGGTTCATCCAAGGCTGCACCGTCCTCCATAACTTCCGGTTTCCGACAAACAACAAGAAGATCGTCAGAAAAACAGAAGGAGGACACAACACTGCCAGCAGAAAGAGGTACTCCTCTTCCCTTATTCGTGCAAATCTTACATCTCCGCTCACACCGTATTCATCCCATGAAACAAACTAGTTGAGCGCTTCTTACTGCATCTTCTTCGTGATATTAAATGCACAAGGTATCTTCCCTTTTACTATTTCACCTTTGCTAGAGGTCAGTAGCCCACCTGGATTTCAATTCAGGGTCAGTCAAACCGCAATTAAAAGAAGCAGCACCCGCTTAGGCGCGCGGAGCACCTAGCCCGTCTGTTCCCCGGGGAAGCGGCGCATCGGTGTCTATCATAGGGGTGTGGGGCGCAGGAGCTTCTTGCGCTCGGTCTGGAGGTCGGCGGGGCTTGAATGGATGGCCGGGGGGCGGTGCCAAGCATGGAGGTGCGGTGAGGTCGAGGGGAGGGCGCAAGCAGGGGAGGAATACTGGGCCGGTGGTCGCTGGCGTTTCGAGGAAGATTGTCAACACTGACTCGCTGGAGGTAGATGCAGGCGATCTGCCCGTTCTTTGTACATCGGATGGTGCAGAAAAAATGGACTGACCTATTTGCTTTCAGTCTACTATTATTTCCATAGAATCCTGTAGTAATTTAGTGTGCCATGCATGTTGTAGAGCTATCATATGTCTCCCATCATTTATTTCTCACCGACCTGCTATCTGCTACCTTTACATTGTACTAATTATGCACACACTTCACCCATACTCACACTATTGTTTTTTTATGCATGGGTATTTCAGACTCTGACGCAGTGTTGATGAATGCAAAAAAGAAAAGACAGAAGTCGCTCCATTGTAATTTGAAGATAAGCACTAAGCGTTCTAGCGCTCTAACGGGTGCAGTGTTAGCAGTTGGAGATTGTAAACGTAGCTCTGCAATTGATGATCTCAATTGCCACACACAACCATCCCAGGTGCTTGCTTTAACTTCGCGCTGTCAAATGTGGTTGCATGTTGCATATGGTGTCTAGCTTGTATTGCTTCCAATTTGGTTAAATTGCATCTGCTTACTTTACACATTATACCTTTGATAATGACATGCCTTCCTGTTTTTGATACATACTACATATGTCTATTAACCATGTTCGTACATCAAACTAATGCTCTTTTGTATCCCTTGTCAATCACTTATGATGAAACAGTCACCCGGGTGGGTTTCTGTGAGACGCCATACTCGTTTAAAGAGTGCAGTGTCATCGTCCCCACATGATTCTCAAGAAACAGCAAGGCTAAATGAAGATAGTCAACGTAGCTCTCTAGTTGATCATCACAATTCCCCCACACCACCATCGCAGGTGCTTGCTCTTACTTGGCAGTGTGGTATGTAGTGTTCATCTTACATGAAAGTAGTGTTCGTCAGTATCATGCATCAATGAGTTCTGAAGAGCAAATTTTATTCCTTTTTCTTGTGGGTTTGACTTGACAAGGCAAAATCAAGAAAGAGGGAGTAAGGAAGGCGATGATGCTGGTCCTCTGCAACAACGTAAACGGAGCATCTGTACGGATTCTCCTTGTACTGATAGTGAATTACAAGGTCCAAGTCTCCGCTCCCCTACTCCACCATCCAAGGTGCTTGCTCTAACTTGGCAGTGTGATATCTAGTTGCATGTTGCATATGGTGTCTAGCTCGTATTGCTCCTAATTAGTGTAAACTGCATCTGCTTAGCTTACACATGATACATGTGAATATGACACGCTTTCCTGTTTTTGGTACATACTATATCTTATGATAAGGCACCTTTAAGTCGCCACTGTGATATTGGTTGTGTCTTGCATATGATTTCTAGCATGTACTGCTTCTAATTTGTTGAAACGACATACAGTTTGAACTTGGCAGAGTGATATTGGTTGCATCTTTCATATGGTGTCTATCTTGCAGTGCTTCTAATTTGTTGAAATGCCTTCTGCTTAGTTACCACATCATAGGTGTGAATATGTCACACCATCCTGTTTTTCATACATATTCCATCCTCGCATCATGTGTTTGCCTTTCATCCGAGTAGTGTTCGTCAGTATCATGCATGAATGAGTTCTGAAGAGCGAATTTTATTCCTTTTTCTTATCGGTTTGACTTCACAATGCAAAATCATTACAGCTGAAGGAAATTAGTCCGGCAGTGGATGATGGTGGTCCTTCGGAGCAACTCAAACAGGGGGTCTCTACAGATTCTACTCCGCCATCCTCCCAACAAGATTCACAAGACAACACAAGGCTGGACAGTCAACATAGCTGTGTAGATGATGAGCACATCTCCCCTACTCCACCATCACAGGTGCTTGCTCTAACTTGACACTATTATACGTGGTTGCATGTTGCGTATGATGTCTAGCTTGTATTGCTTCTAACTTGAATTGCATCTGCTTACTTTACACATAATGCCTGTGAATATGACACATGTTCCTGTTTCTAGAACATACGTGTACATGATGAGCACATCTCCCCTACTCCACCATCACAGGTGCTTGCTCTTACTTGGAACTGTTATACGTGGTTGCGTTTTCCGTATGATGTCTAGTTTGTATTGCTTCTGATTATGTTGAATTGCATCTGCGTAGCTTACAACTTATACCTGCAACGATCACTTACCCATAAGACACATTTAACTTGGGACTGTGATGTAGGTTGCATCTTGCATTGTCTTCTAGCTTCTACTGCTTCTAATTTCTTGAAATGGCACTTACAACGAGACACTTTTTACCTGATAGAGTGATATTGGTTGCATGTTCATATGGTGCCTAGCTTTCATTTCTTCTAATTTTGTTGAAATGCCTTCCGCTTACTGTTTTTTCATACATATTCCATCCTCCTATCGTACGTGTGAATATGAAACGCTGTCTTTTTTGTATATATTCCATCCTCCTATCCTGCGCTTGCCTTACATCAAAGTAGTGTTCGTCTGTATCATGCATCAACCAGTTATGCAGAGCTAATTTTATTCATCTTCTTGTGGTTTTGACTTCATAAGGCAATATCAGAAAATAGGAAGGAAAAGAGTAAGTTAGGGGATGTTGGTGGTCCTCCACACCGACGCAAACAGAGACTCTCTAGATTTTCCACTGCTACTGCTAATGAAGTTGAAGTCCCAAGTCTACATGATGAGTTCATCTCCCGTACTCCACCATCGCAGGTGCTTTCTCTAAGCTGACAGTGTGATAATTGGTTTCATGTTGCATATGTTGTCTAGCCTGTATTTCTTCTATTTTGATTAAATTGCACCTTTTGAGTTTATACATTATACATGTGCATATGACATGGCTTTCTGTGTCTAGAATACACTACATCTATCTATCATACCATGTTCTTACATCAAAGTACTGCTGTTGTGTATCCCGCATCAGTCACTCATGATTGGACGCTTTTAACATGGCAGTTTGATAGTGGTTGCATCTTGCATTGATTTCTACGTTGTACTGCTTCTAATTTTTCGAATTGCCACTTATGACAAGACACTTTTAACTTGGTAGAGTAATATTGGTTGCATCTTTCATATGGTGTCTAGCTTGCATTACTTCTATTTTCTTGAAAATCCTTTTGCTTAGTTTGTACATCATAGCTGTGAATATGTCATGTCGTCCTGTTTTTCTTACATATTCCATCCTCATACGGTTGTCTTACATCAAAGTATTGCTTGTCTGTATCATGCATCAATGAGTTCTGAAGAGTGATTTTATTCTTTTGTGTTGTGGGTACAGCTTGACATGGCAAAGTCAAAAAAGAGCAAGGAAAATAATATAGTAGGGAGTGCTGTTACTCGTCGGGTGAAACGGAAAAGGTTCCGCCGTCGAGATTCTGCTGGTACTTATAGTGCAGTAGAAGGTCCAAATCCACCGGCTAAATCTACAAACACAGTATCACCCGCTCCACCAGCTGCAGCATCCGCTTCAACTATACCAGCATCTCAACCAGTTACTCGTTCGTTTGCTCCGGAACTGGCCAGTTCCCAAGCTGCCTTCACACCTAACACTACTTCCGAAGCACTGCTCACACAACATGACTTGGCAAGATCAGATGAACCTCGTGAGCATCAACACCAAGACGGTACCTGACCGAGTCAAGTTGCAGTTGCATGCTCCTTTATATGTACTCTCATAGTTTGATGTACACTAACACTTTCCATATTCGTTGTTGAACTAGCACCACGACGCAAGCGGAAACAGACATCAGGGATAATGCTTGACAGATTAACAAAATCTAAAGGAGGAAGAATGGAGATCCATTTTGAGGCAAGTTTAAAAAGGCCACGTGATGCTACAGAGTCAGCCAAGTTAGTATCAGAGGCAGCCGTTGCAGTTACGTGTCATGCATGTATCCTCCCAACGTGGATCCAGTACAGGAATGAGAAAGACAATACCCAGTTTAACACCTCCCTTGACCATTTATCCGTAAGTAATGTTATTCATCGCAATTAGTAATATTGTCTTGCTCTGTCCCATACTTTCTAGCTTCCTCCTAATAAGACTCGCATTCTTTTTTCAACGGATGAGGTTCAAGTTGGATCCGAAAGATGATGCAACTAGACAAGCATGCACTCATGTTTTTCAGTCTGCTCTGCGACAGTATCGGTACCACCTTAGAAAATCTCACTTTGAAGGCAAGGCTAACAATGAAATCGCCCAAACATCTCAAGTGGAATATACTACAGATGAAGACTGGACAGCCCTCGTTAAACACTGGTTTGATCCAAAGTATTAGGTAGGCTATATGTATTTCATCGGACCACATATTGAACTTGTATTTATGTATGTGCCTTACAAGTGTATCTTCTTCTAGGCTAACTGTTTGAAGAACAAAACCAACCGTTCTAAAGTGAAATTCCAATAGACCACAGGATTTCGTAGCTATATTGCACACTGCGAGGCTCTTGTAAATAGCTGCTACTTCCTTCTTTTTTGTGCCATATTATCGTATCTATATTGACTTGTTCCAAATACAGAGGAAATCCCGTGCAGACCAAAAAGAACCTGAACCGAATGCAGTGCAAATCTTCAAGGATTGCCACACCAGCAAGATGAAGGGCATGAGCACAGCAGTTCAAGCCGCTGTTGTAAGTCCTTACTCCTCCTGCCTTGAACTGATTGGTACTATGATGTGTTCATTTAACTACTTGGTTTGCAGGCAATGTCAGTTACCCTGTTCACTTTTATTCACAGTTGTCTTAACGTATCATTTCACCTTACATGGTTTAAAAGAGATGAAGGATATTCTTTTGGTCTTGATCTGTAATCTAGTTGTTATGTTCACGTGCGCACACAATGATAAAATAGCATGTTTGTTTTATATCTGTTTGCCCATGATATGAATGATGTCATACTATGTTCATCCTACTTTAAACCATGTCTCTTTATCCTTAGATGTCAATGAATGTGAGGAAATAGACAATACAGTAGGCATGCTGCATGGACATATGTTCTGAAAGTGATTTTATTATGTAGTTGGCACTACAATACATGCTAATGTATTACAGTAGTTCACCAAACGTTTAACCTACTTTGTTTGTTTTTGTCTCATTAGTAACTTATCTGGTACACTAATATACAAGTTCAAACTTTCAGGAAGCTATGGAATAAATGATTGAACAGCCACAACCACCTGAAGGTGACGAGGCTACTACAGGCACAATGTCACCTCTTGCTGCAGTGCGTCAGTATCTTTCCACTAACAGTGCAAAAAGCACCTTCCTGCGTAATTCTGGGTTGGTTGTCAAGGTAACCTCGTCCAAATCGCCTACTGAACAAAATATTCCTGCTAGACAGAGTGATATATCTGTGCTCCAGACACAAGTCCAATCCCTAATGGACGTTGTTTCGGAAACAAGAATAGTGGTTGAGAAGTCAAGATATGAATGGTTTTGAAACCAGACTATCAGACATTCGCTTCATTGTTCAACAGCAATGGCGGAAAAAAGGTGGAGATCGTGCTGCTCCATCAGATTCTACAGCCTAAAACATTAGCACTCAGGTCAAATGATCTGTGCTTCTATACATCTGATGGTGCTTTTATCTGGAAGGACTGTAAACTTTATGCCAACATGCCTTTTGTTGTATGGTTGGAATTTATTTTGTTGTGATACAACATTTATGATGCTGCCTCAGGCTGCAGTAATTACGACACTATTTTTGTATAGTGTAGGTTTATCTTAGTAATGTATTCGGCCGAAAGCTTCGTAGGAGCCCAACATGCCAACATTCGTCGGGCCCATTCCAATTGGGCTAAAAACGATTATGGGCCGAAATTGGCATGTAGCCCACTAAAAATATCTGGGCCTAAATCAGCATAAGCTTTCATATTTTTCTGGTAGGCCTGTGCCCATACTAGGCCTTTAACAGGCCTAAACATAATTTTGGCCCTCAGTAAAAATAGGCCATTTACAGGTGTAAATATCTCGAGCCCATAAAATACATGGGCCTTTAATAGACCGAAAGTGAGATTGGGCCCTGATTGTGCCAAATAACCCACTGGGCTTTAACAGGCCGAAATTCGGACGGGCCGTAAATGCGCCGACCTAATACACGAGCCTTTAACAGGCCGGAACTTCGGTCGGGCTAGATTATTGTCATTTTTATATGGGCCGTTAATGGGCCCAATATGACGTTGGGCCACATATGGCCCATGGTTTATGTCTGGCGTTAACACGCCGAAAATGACAACAGGCCGAAAGTGGCCCAAAGCTATAGTGGGCCTCTAACAGGCCGAATGTCAGACATGGCCGAATATGACCCAAATCCTTCACGGTTGTTTATGGGCCGAAAGTTTTGATGGCCTGTAAATGGGCCCAAATGAATCCGAACCTTTAACAGGCCGGAAATACACCAGGCCGTAATTCGGCCCAATTACTTAGCGGTCTGTTAACGGGCCAGAAGTGACCATGGGCCGCGTTGATGACAAGTTTAGGACAGGCCGTTGACGGGCCGATTTGACAGAGAATGTTGGGCCTTTAGCTGGGCCGGCCCATTATGGTCAGCAGAATCTTGTGGGCCTTTAGCTGGGCCGACCCATTATGGTCCGCAAAATCTTGTGGGCCTTTAGCTGGGCCGGCCCATTATGGTCTGCAAAATCATGTGGGCCTTTAGCTGGGCCGGCCCATTATGGTCTGCTAAATTTTGCGGGCCTTTAGCTGGGCCGGCCCATTATGATCCGCTAAATCTTATGGGCCTTTGGTTGGGCTGGCCCATTTAATCTTTGTGGGCCACTTTTGGGCCGGTCCACGTGTCAACATATCATAGGCCCATCACGACTGTTGGATGAGTGACACCTGTGCCAACGCGGAGCTGACGCATGGATCCGTCAGCCAATGAGAATTTTACACGTGGAAAATCGGCATTGGTCGTGGCTGTTAACGGGTTATCGGATCCAAAATCCGACCCGATAGCTTAACGGCGTTCCGTTACGGTGGATGCCACGTGTCGGTCACCCTTGACGAAAGCACTTCTGTGACGCGCGATTTATCGTCATGGAAGTGGGCACTTCCGTGATGATAATTTTGGCAATGTCATGGAACACTTCTACGACAGCACATGTATGACTATCTTGATTCTGTCATAAATTTGTCATGGATGTACATGCATGACAGAAAACACGACCTACTATGACAAACACGTATCATCACGGAAGTGTATTTTTTTTGTAGTGCCTGGGGTCTGGATTGAGGACTTTATCCTCCATATCCATATGGCTTGCGGAGATGATCTCCACGCCATCAAGTACTTGCCCCTCAAGCTTAAAGGACCAGCTTGGCACTGGCTGAAAAGCCTCCCCGAAAACTCAATTGGAAGTTGGGAGGAGCTCGAGGATGCTTTTCGGGCTAATTTTCAAGGGACCTATGACCGACCTCCGGATGCAGACGATTTGAGTCATATAACTCAACAGCCCGAAGAGTCAGCCCAAAAGCTTTGGAACAGGTTTCTCACTAAGAAGAACCAAATCATCGACTGCCCGGACGCCGAAGCCTTAGCAGCTTTCAAGCACAGCGTCCGAGACGAATGGCTCGCCAGGCACCTCGGCCAAGAAAAACCGAGAACAATGGCAGCCCTGACAAGCCTCATGACCCACTTTTGCGCGGGCGAAGATAGCTGGTTAGCCCGCAGTAGCACCAGCGACCCAAGCACATCCGAAGTCAGGGATGGCAATGGAAAACCACGACGCAGTAAAAACAAGCGTCGAAATAAAGAAGATAGCCCAGATAATATGGCGGTAAACGCCGGATTCAGGGGCTCTCGACCAGGTCAGCAGAAAAAGCCTTTCAAAGGCAGCAGAGATGGACCATCCAGCCTAAACAAGATTATAGACAAACTATGTCAGATTCATGGCACCCCCGATAAACCTGCAAATCACACCCACAGAGAATGCTGGGTCTTCAAGCAGGCTGGTAAGCTAAACACCGAACACAAGGGGAGGGGGACACCAAGCGAAGATGAGGACGAACCTCGCCAGCAAAGCACTGAAGGACAGAAAAAATTCTCACCAGAGGTTAAAACAGTAAACATGATCCACGTGATGAAGAGGAGAAGCAAACATGCACTCCAAGACATACGCGCCGTAGAGCCCGTCACCCCTAAGTTCAACCCCTGGTTGGCCTGAACGATCACTTTTGATCGCAGGGATCACCCGACAAGCATCCGACATGAAGGATTGGCTGCCTTGGTGTTAGACCCAATAATAAACGGATAGCATCTCACACGAGTCCTTATGGACGGCGGCAGCAGTCTAAATCTGATACATTAGGACACAGTCCGCAAAATGGGGATAGACTCGACAAAAATCAGCCACAGTAATACTACCTTCAAGGGAGTAATACCAGGTCCAGAGGCCCGCTCCACGGGCTCTCTAATACTAGAGGTTGTATTCGGTTCACCTGACAACTACCGAAGTGAGAAGTTAGACTTCGACATTGCTCCATTCCGAAGCAGCTATCAAGCACTGCTCGGAAGAATAGCTTTCGCCCGTTTTAATGCAGTACCACATTACGCTTCTCTTAAGCTTAAGATGCCTGGTCCACGTGGCACCATCACAGTTAGTGGAAATATGGAGCGTTCTCTATGCACGGAAGAACGTACGACGGCTTTAATAGCCGAGCACTAGACGGCCTCACCAACCAGAATAAACGACAGGTCGTCAAGACCGCGGACACGGTTAGACGAGTCCGGCGCATCACTAGATATACCTAAGATTGGTGGTTAAACCCTCATAGATGGCACCAGGGGCTTCCCGCATATAATCAGGGCTAGTTCGGCTCAACTCGACTTATCTTGAATTTTAATGGTTTATCGAGAATAACCAAATTTTTTTGGCACGACAACTTTCACCTAAGTTCTTCTCTTTTATAGATGACAATCGTGCTGCACCCGTCTAGGACACGGCACAACGGAGACACAAGCGCAGACGTGCAGCAGGGACCCGCTGAAAGGTTTCATTTCAGATTAAGACCCTGTGTATACCTTTTTTACTGTCTCTTGTTGTTCACATCCTCCGGATACTTACTACAACCGAGAAGGATGCTGACCTTATTGGCATTTCGCCACGTCAGAATATTGCACGTACCTGGACACTCGGGGTTTATTATTAAGGGCATTGTTCAGCCCGGCATATGTTATAAAGACCGAATACCTTAGGGAGTGTTCGGCGTCGCGAGTTTGGCCTTATATGCATCATCTCCGAATCATGTCTTTGGTCAAATGTTGGGTTTGCCCGGCTCCCGTGTTTTTCTACCTTCCGTTCCGCTCTATCGGCTAAGGCGACACCGGGAGAACTACTGCGATTGTGCCCTAGTTCATCCGGATGAGCACCTTAGTAGAGAAAGCCAAATACTGACTGTCATGATAAAGCGCGAGACTGGTCAACCACTCGATGACTTAGCGGAATCTTCGGGATTCCTCCGCATTAACGAAGGGCCATTTCCCGGTCATGTACGTACGCGCACCGTATTCGGACGAGCGCGGAGGTACCAGGGGCTATATAGTAGTCTCGCCGTCAAACTCCTATGGCTAAGTGAAAGTGTTAAAGCAATATAGTCTGATTGCCTCGTTCGCTGCGCTACCACCTCCTTAATGGACCGAGACGTTGGATCAAGTGTGAATACGCGTTTTTTGCAAACACCCCCGCATTATATGCGTGGGGGCTGAAGCCGACGACTGCAAACTTTCAGGTTATATACATATATACATAAACGGCTGCACAAGAGGCATCATAATACTTTCAGGCAAAAGTATAAACACGGCCTTTATAATTCAATAAAAACATTGTTTTTACAATGGTAATACATGTCACTAGAACATAATATTCTTCGAGCACTGAGCCTCTATTGAACGAGCGCCTTCAAGGACTTCTTCAAAGTAGTGCTCGGCAGATACTCGGCCTACGGCCGAACTCTGGGTTGCAATAGCGGTGGCCTCCATCTCTGCCCAGTATGTCTTGACACGGGCAAGTGCCATACGTGCACCCTCTATGCACGCCGACCTCTTCATAGCGTCGATGTGCGGCACAGCACCAAGGAACTGTTGCACTAAACTAAAATAACTATTCGGCCTTGGCCCTTCCGGCCACAGATGATCCACAACAGACCTCATGGCAAGCCCGGAAAACCTATGGAGCTTGGCCCATTCGGCCATTCGCTCATTCAGCAACAGCGGACGCACTGGATCATGGAACTGTGACCAGAACAGCTTTTCCACTTCACGATCTTTTTTATCCTTGAAGTACTCGGCCGCATCAGCAGCACTTGCTGCCAAATCCACGTACGCGTCTGCAGAACTCCATAGTTGATCAAGAGGGGCATACTTTGGATCTCCGAACTTCGTCCGCAACAAAAAGGGCTTCCCAGCTGCGATATCTCTAGCTTGATGCTGCTCCTCCTTCGTCGCCCTGATTTTAGAGCGGGCTTCCTTGGCTGCTACCATGGCCTTCTCCAGGTCCATCGCCTTCGCTCGGATCTCTTTTTCAAGAAGCTGGTAATGGTCGGCGGCATCTTTCAACTCAACGGCCATCTTGGCTATTTTTTCCTTGCTTTGGCAATGTGCAGCCTGTTCGGCTCGCAGCTCTTCGACCGCCTTTAGAGCGGCTGCATCACTATTCCTGGCTTGTTCCTTGGCTCGGGCAAGTTCCGCCCGAAGGGTCTCCACAGCGGCAACTCCATCTGCAGTCACAACATATTAAAGATACTAGCATCATGCTCCTCTTACTATGTGTTGATCACCGGAGAAATCACATACCCTGTGCCTCGTCGAGCCAGTTGTTGACAAGCACGATGTCGACATCTGCCGCATCAAGTTGTCGCTTCAGCTCGGCAACCTCACCAGTCCGGCTAGCCACCGGACCTTCCGCCACCTGCATATGAAGGCGGCTTGATTATTCCTGGGACTATGATCCTCTGTTTGTCGCCGCTCTCGACAGCAACCAGAGTCTCAGGGGCTACTATCTGCATAGGGCACACCTAACGTGTGCGGTACCGTCAAAAACATACACTATTTCACGTACCTCAAAGCCTTTCAGCAGACTCATAAAAGCTTCATGCAACCCGCTTTCGGCGGATGAAATCCTCTCAATCACCGTACCCATTAGCGTACGATGCGTTTCTGAGATGGCCGCTTGCTCCAGAAGATCCTTCAGTGTGTCCGATCGCACACCGGACGGTTCCGGATTCTTTTTGTTGCTCTCTTTAGAAGCCGAATACTGAGGACTTCGGGTGGCCAAAGGATTACCCTCTGGCCTTGGCAGATCAGGAGAAACCCTCCGCGAAGACACTTCGGGGTCGCCCGCCTCATGAGGCGGGGTGGCATGGGGAGGTGTTTTGCTCTCCATCATCTCCAGAAGAAGATCCCCGACGACGAACTCTGTCGAGAAGGACTACGATCCGAACTACAAAATACATGCTTCGGTTATTGTCTTCAGAAGTAATGCAGGATATTTTTACTATTAAGTACTTTTTTACTTACAGCTCGGTAGAGGGCTGATCCCCTTGCGGGCATTGTGCGGCCAGAGTGCCCTCCGAGGCAGGACCCTCTGGAGAAGATTTCTTCCCCCGTTTGGAAACCTTTGTTTCCGGGTCTTAGAGGTGGTCCTCTTCCTTCCTTGGGGAGAGGGAATTTCAGATTCTTCTCCCTGGATATCCTCCTTCGTGGAGGCGCTAATTCCCCTGGTTTGGATGAATAATGAGTGAGACCTGCTTTCAGCCTCTTTATTCCCCCCTTTATCTTCCCCTGAGGGCGCCTGATAAGACACCGGCTCGAGCATTCTGGCTAGTACTGGATTTGCTGAGCCTTCGGGAAGGGGGGCCGAACACCTGATCATCTTCGCCTTTGTTACCCAGTCCTGGTCAAAGAGCGACTTTTCAGAATGATGTTGTGATAAATAAAAAGACAGTGTGTTCGGCCACGGGATTACTTACTTGGGTATCTGGGTGATTGCAGCTCAGACCCGCATCCTCGGTGGTGTCCGGACACCTTATTTGTGGTCCGAAGAACAATTTGTACATCTATTCGAGCGTCATGCCGAGGAAGTGCTGAATAGTTCGCGGTCCTTCCGGGTTGAATTCCCACATACGGAGGGGTCGACGTTTGCAAGGCGGGACTCGTCAAACTAGCATGACTTGCATTACTGTGACCAGGCTGACATCTCTCTCGAGGAGATCTCGGATGCGACTCTACAATATCGGCACATCATTTACTGGTCCCCAGTCCAGCCCCTTGATGATCCATGACGTCAGTTGTGATGGGGGGCCCGAGCGAAAGGCAGGGGCGGCTACCCACTTGGCACTCCGGGGAGTTGTGATATAAAACCACCCCCGCTGCCATAAACTGGATACCTCTGGGAAGGAACCCTCTGGCCATGGAACATCAGCGCTTTTGCTTATTACGGCACCTCTACACTCTGCGTGTCGCCCCTCGATCATCTTCGGCTTCACATTGAAGGTCTTGAGCCACATGCCGAAGTGTGGGGTAATGCGGAGGAAGGCCTCACACACGACGATGAACGACGAGATGTGAAGGAGGGAATCTGGGGCCAGGTCATGGAAATCAAGCCCATAATAGAACATGAGCCCCCAAACAAAGGGATCCAGAGCGAGGCCTAGCCCTCGGAGGAAGTGAGCGATGAATACAACGCTCTTGCCGGGTTCGAGAGTGGGAATGACCTGCCCTCGAGCAGGCAGCCTGTGCCAGATTTCGCCGGTCAAATACCTGGCCTCTCTTAGCTTCTTGATGTCTTCCCTTGTGACAGAGGAAGGCATCCACCGACCTTGAAGGTTGGATCTGGACATGGTTGAAGGTCCGAAGCGCCTGACCTGAGCCTTGGGTGTTGGAACTTGAGGCGGGGGAAGGATTCGATTGAGTACGAGAGGAAAAAAGGACAGGCCTTGGCCTCTTTATTAAGAAGGTGAATATCAAGCGTCCTCCTCGTGGCCGTTTGGGACTTGCCTAAGATCAAGGGTTCATACCAACGGGCACGATTGGGTCACCCACATTCGTATTGATGAGAATCCCGTAATAAGGGGGACACGATCTCTACTTCGACAAGACGTGGCAAGAAAACCGCCTCGCGATATGTGCAGTGCTGGTTGAGAAAAACGGTTCGAATAATGACCGGGCCGTGGTATGATGTCATGCTGTCAAGCGTGTCAGCAGATTAGATTTGTGGAAATATTATTCTCTCTACGGTGGTACGTGGAACTTGTTTTGCAGAGTCAGGCACTATCCTTGTGTTCAAAATCATATATGGAGTATTCGGAGGAAGAACCCGCCTTGCAATGTCGAAGACAAAACTGTGCGTCGGACTCATCGTCATTGAAGCCTGGTTCAGGGGCTACTGAGTGAGTCCTGGATTAGGGGGTCTCCGGACAACCGGACTATATCCTTTGGCCGGACTATTGGACTATGAAGATACAAGATTGAAGACTTCGTCCCATGTCCGGATGGGACTCTCCTTGGCGTGGAAGGCAAGCTTGGCAATACGAATATGTAGATCTCCTCCCTTGTAACCGACTCTGTGTAACCCTAGCCCCCTCCGGTGTCTATATAAACCGGAGGGTTTAGTCCGTAGGACAATATACAATCATACCATAGACTAGCTTCTAGGGTTTAGCCTCTACGATCTCGTGGTAGATCAACTCTTGTAATATGATACGTCCATTTTGCATCATGCTTTTATATCGATATTTATTGCATTATGGGCTGTTATTTCACATTAATTCACAATACTTATGGCTATTCTCTCTTATTTTACAAGGTTTACATAAGGAGGGAGAATGCCGGCAGCTGGAATTCTGGGCTGGAAAAGGAGCAAATATTAGAGACCTGTTCTGCACAACTCCAAAAGTCCTGAAACTCCACAGAACACCTTATAATAAATAATGAAAATCCTTGCCAAAGATGAAGACCAGGGGGCCCACACCCTTTCCACGAGGGTGGGGGCGCCCCCCTAGGGCGCGCCTCCTATCTCGTGGGCCCCCTGGTGGCTCTCCGATGACCATCTTCTGCTATATGAAGTATTTCTTCGAGAAAAAAAAAGAAGCAACCTTTCGGGACAAAACTCCGCCGCCATGAGGCGGAACCTTCGTGAAACCAATCTAGGGCTCCGACAGAGCTGTTCTGCCGGGGAAACTTCCCTCCAGGAGCGGGAAATCATCGCCATCGTCATCACCAATGCTCCTCTCATCGGGAGAGGGCAATCTCCATCAACATCTTCATCAGCACCATCTCATCTCAAAACTCTAGTTCATCTCTTGTATCCAATTCTTGTCTCCAAGTCCGGGATTGGTGCTAGTAGGTTGCTAGTAGTGTTAATTACTCCTTGTAGTTGATGCTAGTTGGTTTAATTGGTGGAAGATCATATGTTCAGATCCTTTATGCATATTATTACCCCTCTGATTATGAACATGAATATGCTTTGTGAGTAGTTACGTTTGTTCCCGAGGACAAGGGAGAAGTCTTGCTATTAGTAGTCATGTGAATTTGGTATTCGTTCGATATTTTGATAAGATGTATGTTGTCTAGCCTCTAGTGGTGTTATGTGAACATCGACTACATAACACTTCACCATTATTTGGGCCTAGAGGAAGGCATTGGGAAGTAATAAGTAGATGATGGGTTGCTAGAGTGACAGAAGCTTAAACCCTAGTTTATGCGTTGCTTCGTAAGGGGCTGATTTGGATCCATATGTTTCATGCTATGGTTAGGTTTACCTTAATACTTTTGTTGTAGTTGTGGATGCTTGCAATAGAGATTAATCATAAGTGGGATGCTTGTTCAAGTAAGAACAGCACCCAGGCACCGGTCCACCCACATGTCAAATTATCAAAGTACCGAACGCGAATCATATGAATGTGATGAAAACTAGCTTGACGATATTCCCATGTGTCCTCGGGAGCGCTTTTACTTATATAAGAGTTTGTCCAGGCTTGTCCTTTGCTACAAAAGGATTGGGCCACCTTGCTGCACTTTATTTACTTTTGTTACTTGTTGCTCGTTACAAATTATCTTATCACAAAACTATCTGTTACCAGTTATTTCAGTACTTGCAGAGAATACCTTGCTGAAAACCGCTTATCATTTCCTTCTGCTCCTCGCTGGGTTCGACACTCTTACTTATCGAAAGGACTGTGATAGATCCCCTATACTTGTGGGTCATCAAGACTCTTTTCTGGCGCCGTTGCCGGGGAGTGAAGCGCCTTTGGTAGGTGGAATTTGGTAAGGAAAAATTTATACAATGTGCTGAAATTTACTGTCACTTGTTACTATGGAAAGTAATCCTCTGAGGGGCTTGTTCGGGGTATCTTCACCCCGACCAGTAGAGCAAAGAGTTTCTCCTCAACCTACTGAACCTATTGAAAATGAAATTCCTTATGAGTATCCTTCGGGTATGATAGAAAAACTGCTAGCTAATCCTTTTACAGGAGATGGAACAAAGCATCCTGATGAACACCTAATATATGTGGATGAAGTTTGTGGATTATTTAAGCTTGCAGGTATACCCGACGATGTTGCTAATAAAAAGTTCTTCCCTTTATCTCCGAAGGGAGACACATTGACATGATATAGGCTATGTGATGATACGAGATCATGGATCTATAGAAGATTGAAATTGGAATTTCATCAAAAGTATTACCCTATGCATCTTGTTCATCGTGACCGCAATTATATATATAATTTTTCCTCGCGAAGGAGAAAGCATCGCTCAAGCTTGGGGGAGGCTTAAATCAGTGTTATATTCATGCCCCAATCATGAGCTCCCAAGAGAAACAATTCTTCAAAAAAATTATGCTCGGCTTTCTGAAAATAATCGCACCATGCTCGATACTTCTTGTGCTGGCTCTTTTATGATGAAGACTATTGGATTTAGATGGGATTTATTGGATAGAATTAAATGCAACTCTGAAGATTGGGATCTCGACAAAGGTAAGGAGTCAGGTATGACACCTAAGTTTGATTGTGTTAAATCTTTTATGGATACCGATATTTTCCGTAAGTTTAGCACTAAATATGAACTTGATTCTGAGATAGTAGCTTCTTTCTGTGAATCTTTTGCTACTTATGTTGATCTCCCTAAGGAGAAGTGGTTTAAATATCATCCTCCCATAGAAGTAAAAGTAGCGGCACCAATTAAAGTTGAAGAAAAGACTGTCACTTATAATGATCCTATTGTTCCTACTTGTTATGTTGAGAAACCACCTTTCCCTGTTAGGAGAAAGGATCATGCTAAAGCTTCAACTATGGTTCATAAAAGCAATATTAAAACATATACACCTCTGGAGCAAGTTATAGTAGAACCTAATATTTCTATTGTTAAAGATCTCTTGTCTGATAATATTGATGGGCATGTTATTCAGTTCTGCGGTGAAACTGCTAGAATTGCTGAACCTTGTGCTAAAGATAAACATAGACCTGTGGTAGGCGTGCCTGTTATTTCTGTTAAAATAGGAGAATATTGTTATCATGGCTTATGTGATATGGGTGCTAGTGCTAGTGTTATACCTTATGACTTGTATAAAGAAATCAAGCAGGAGATTGCACCTGCTGAGTTAGAAGATATTGATGTCACAATTAAACTTGCTAATAGAGATATTATTTCAGCAGTGGGAATTGTTAGAGATCTTGAAGTCTTGTGCGGGAAAACTAAATATCCTGCTGATTTTCTTGTTCTTAGTTCCCCACAAGATAGCTTTTGTCCCATTATATTTGGTAGACCCTTCTTGAACACTGTTAATGTTAAGATAGATTGCGAAAAGAATGTTGTTACTATTGGCTTGGATGATATGACTCATGAATTTAATTTCTCTAAATTTAGTAAACAACACCGTGAAGAAGAATTGCCTAGTAAGGATGAAATTATTGGTCTTGCTTCTATTGCCGTACCTCCTAGTGATCCTTTAGAACAATATTTGCTGGACCATGAGAATGATATGTTTATGAATGAAAGAAGGGAAATAGATGAAGTATTCTTTAAACAGGAACCTATTCTGAAACACAATTTGCCTGTTGAAATCCTAAGGGATCCCCCTCCACCTAAGGGTGATCCCGTGTTTGAGCTTAAACTGTTGCCTAATAATCTTAAATATGCTTATCTTGATGAAAAGAAGATATATCCTGTTATTATTAGTGCTAACCTTTTAGAGCATGAAGAATAAAGATTATTGAAAACTCTGAAGAAGCACCGTGCTGCTATTGGATATACTCTTGATGATCTTAAGGGCATTAGTCCCACTCTATGTCAACATAAAATAAATTTGGAAGCAGAAGCCAAACCAGTTCGCGATCCTCAACGACATCTGAATCCTAAAATGAAAGAAGTGGTAAGAAAAGAAATACTAAAGCTTCTGGAGGCAGGTATAATTTATCTCGTTGTTGATAGTCAGTGGGGAAGTCCTGTTCATTGTGTCCCTAAGAAGGGAGGCATTACTGTTGTTCCTAATGATAAAGATGAATTGATTCCACAAAGAATTATTATAGGTTATAGGATGGTAATTGATTTCCGCAAATTAAATAAGGCTACTAAGAAAGATCATTACCCCTTACCTTTTATCGATCAAATGCTTGAAAGATTATGCAAGCATACACATTACTGCTTTCTAGATGGTTATTCTGGTTTCTCTCAAATACCTGTGTCGGCTAAAGATCAATCAAAGACTACTTTTACATGCCCTTTTGGTACTTTTGCTTATAGACGTATGCCTTTTGGTTTATGTAATGCACCTGCTACCTTTCAAAGATGCATGATGGCTATATTCTCTGACTTCTGTGAAAAGATTTGTGAGGTTTTCATGGACGACTTTTCCGTCTATGGATCTTCTTTTGATGATTGCTTGAGCAATCTTGATCGAGTTTTGCAGAGATGTGAAGAAACTAATCTTGTATTGAATTGGGAAAAGTGCCACTTTATGGTTAATGAGGGTATTTTCTTGGGGCATAAAGTTTCTGAAAGAGGTATTGAAGTTGATAAAGCCAAGGTTGATGCTATTGAAAAGATGCCATGTCCCACGGACATCAAAGGTATAAGAAGTTTCCTTGGTCACGCCGGATTTTATAGGAGGTTCATTAAGGACTTCTCAAAAATTTCTCGGTCTCTGACTAATTTATTACAAAAAGATATACCATTTGTCTTTGATGATGATTGTGTAGAAGCATTTGAAATACTTAAGAAAGCATTATTCTCTGCACCTATTGTTTAGCCACCTGATTGGAATTTACCCTTTGAAATTACGTGTGATGCTAGTGATTATGCTATAGGTGTCGGGTGGTAGGTGTGACATATGCCAACGGGTGGCTTATCATTGTGGGAGCCAGTAAGACACCGCCGGTGCCTGGAAACGGGATAAGGCGAAGACATGCACGCCGGCGGATCTTACCCAGCTTCGGGGCTCTCCGTGGAGATAACACCCCTACTGCTGCTCTGCGGGGTCTCCGCATGTTCACTAGATGAATCAAGTAGCTACACAATGCTCCTCGAGCTGTTTGGTGGGAGGAGGAAGAAGGGCACGGCTAGCCTGCTTCTTCTCCTTGTGTGGTGTCTAGAACTAGCAAGGGGTCGAACCCTTTGCATGGGTGCCCCGGGGGGTTTATATAGGCCTACCCCCTGGGGGTACAATGGTAATCCGACTGGGCGCGGGGCCCAGCCGATTGTGACTGCGCTCGCCGGCTTCTGCGCCGGCTGCTGGGGCCCGCCGACTAGTGGGTCCCGCCGGCTGCCGACCCCTTGGTCGACAGGCAGGCCCCACTGTCCAGGGCCTGGTCGGCGGCTGGTTACTCTGGCTCCATCTTGATGATGTGGGCTTCGTCGTGGTAGGCGCGGCTACAATGCCGGCGCCCGTCGGGCGATCACTGTAGCCCCACCGCGTCTTGTCTTCTTAATGGGGCGTCTTCTTTGAGGGAGGTGGCAAGCCGGCTGCGGGGAGCCGGCTCTGTCTTGGGCCGACTGGTTGGAGGCGTGGCCGCCTTCGGGCGTCTCTCTGCTCAAAGGGGGCCCACCGTCTGTGGGCCACGCTGGCGGCCCGTCGTGGGTGATGCCAGGGTCAACATGGCAACAGTGCCGCGCCGGACGGGTCATGCCTACCCCGTACGGCGCACTGTGCCAGGCGTGCTCCGGGATTCGGCGGTGGCAGGCTTCACTGTAGCCACGCCCCGTCGCTCCGCCATTAGGTGGGTGCAAACTTTGAGGGTACGGTCTCGACCGCTTTATGGGAGCCGGCTTCTTGGAGTCGGCCTTCTCATGGCCGGCTTCTTGGAGTCGGCCTTCTCATGAGGGCTAAAGTCGGACCGCCTTCCGAAAGCCGGCCTGGGTGGCAGCCAGCAAGGGGAAGACGGCCCCATGTCTTGGATTCTTGAGAGCCGGGCGGGCTCGTAGTTTTTTCAGAAGGGCCAGGGGAAGCCGGCTAGGCTACCCATGGCTATTTACTCCGACAGTAGTCCCCGAAGCTGATCGAGCTCTGAGGCGAGCAGGGGGACGAGAAGCTTGGTCAGCTTCCCATCCTGAAGAGCCGGCTTTGCGGGCGTATGCCGACTTCAGAGAGACCCGCATCTTGTAGGCGGGAGGAGGGGGGACCCGCGTGCTGACCACGGGCCCTCCCGCGGCCA
Source organism: Triticum urartu (assembly GCF_003073215.2). Lineage (NCBI taxonomy): Eukaryota > Viridiplantae > Streptophyta > Magnoliopsida > Poales > Poaceae > Triticum > Triticum urartu. The sequence goes on from NC_053026.1 coordinate 407,251,690, forward strand.
CGTGGCAGCGAGATCCTGCGAGCGCACGCGCGCGACGGGACACCGCCATAGGCCCGGGCCCGCCACTCGCGAGCCTTGTTCCGGGCGCGGATCTTCCGTGGCCCACAAGGGCCGCTCGCCTTCCCGAGGCAGTTTTGTTTCGCCGTTAAGGCTCAATAATCGCGGGACGTGGGGAGTGGGCACGATCGATCCCCACGCTTCCCCACGCCGCGCCTCATCGTCTCCGCACGCGAGCCTATAAGTAGGGGGAGGAGGGAGAGCGACAGAGGTTCGCACGCTCTCTCTCGCTCCGCCCCTCCTAATCCTCGTTTCTTCCTCTAGCTGCCATTGCAGCTTCCCATCAGAGCACCCCCACATCGTCCTGCTCCCATGGCGTTGTCAAGCTCGTGGGACGGCTCCAACGTCCATGAAGACCATGTGGAGTTCCTCCGCCAGATTCGCCGCCTGCCCGGCGCCGACCTTGTACAGGTCCGCCTGGCGCCGAAGAAGGAGATCTCGCCGGCGCCGGAGGAGGGCGAGCGGGTCGTCTTCCGCTTGCACTGCCTGCGCGGCTTCGGCCTTCCGGCGAGCGGATTTCTGCGCTCCTTCCTGGAGTTCTACAACCTCCAGCCGCATCACCTCACGCCCAATGCGGTGATGCTGCTGTCGGCCTTCGTCTCCCTCTGCGAAGGCTTCTTGGGGCTGCTCCCCACGCTGGACCTCTAGGGAGAGTTCTTCCAGAGCAAACTCGGCACCGTCGTCGCCGGCGTGCCCGCACCCTGCGGGGCCTTCATCGCCATGAGGAGGGCGAGCGAGAACAATCCGTTCCCGTCCATCCCCCTAATCCAGTAGGTGAAGGTCTGGCAGAGATCATACTTCTACGTGAAGATCGTCGCCGATCAAGGAGACTACATCAACCTGCCGGCTTACGTAGTCGGCCCGCCGGCTGGGAGGCAGCCCTCGTGGAGTTTCCGGTCCCGGTCACTGTCTCTGGCCGGGAATGCCACCATCTCCCGGCTTCAGTTGATGATTCTGTCGGAAGGCCTGCACGGGGCCGACTTGGTGGCCGCCTTCGTGGAGCGCCGGATTCTTCCTCTCCAAAGCCGGCCCCATATGATGTGTCAGATGAGCGGCCGCTTCGACCCAAGCCGGCTGAGCACATGGGAAATGCCCCACGCGTAGGTGGCGCTCATGGTTAATTACATCGCCAACTGCAAGCTCGCCGGGGACTGGCAATACGGCAAGGCGCCGTATTCTCACGCCAACCCTCCGCCCGTGGTAAGCTTCTCTCTATCTTCTTTTTGTCGTCAGCCGGCTTCATGATGGCCGGCCTCTGACCAGTCGTTTCTTTTGAGCAGAACCCTTTTCTTGCGCCGCCGGCCGGGGCGGCAGGGATTGAACGCCAGTATGCCCCCGACCGCACGGTGGACGACGTTGACGACCCGGACTTGGGGGCGGCCGCCATGGAAGACGCCGTCGTGGGGGACAGCGCCGAGCCCGGAGGCTCAAGGTTCACCGCGAGCTTCGAGGACTGGCCGGACGATTTCGAAGCCGAAGTCGCCCCGCGTCGCCAGCCGGCGGCCGACCATCAGGGCGCGGGCTCGTCTATCGCGCCGGCTGCCGGTGGCGGCGCACAGAAGCGCCGGGCCGCTTCAGGCCTCTTCGGCAGTCGGCCGAAGAAGTCCAAAGCCTCCACCGCGGCGACCAAGCGAGACAAGGCGGCTGCGAAAGCGGCCCGCTTCCACAAGGCGGTGAAGCAGCCTCAGGCGGTCTCAGCATAAGTCTTCAATTGCCTTGCCGCATGCTCGTCATCATTCTCTTTCTTTTCGAATATTCTTCTTAACTTTTTCTCGCTTGCTAGACAGGGCGCCGCTTTCCCTTGAGCGGGGTCCGGGCGGCTCCGTCGTGGGGCCGGCTGGAGGGTCTTCGAGCTCCCGCCGCGTGGACCCCCGCGCCGATCTCAGGGAGGCCACAGAGCGGAACGCCCGCGAAGCGCGGGAGGAGCGCGAGGCAGCAGAGAAGGCGGCCACCCAGGCGGTGAGGGGGCAGGCTGACGCGGCAGCCAAGGCCCAGACGGAGGCGGCTACCGCGGAGACGGAGGCGGAAAGCTCGCGCAACCAGCCTCTGCTGCTCGCCATTCCTCTCCGAGCCGTAGCCCCCGACACCCCATTGCCCTTGGCGGAGGAGATCGTCCGAGACCCGCCGCTGATGGAGGGGGGGAGGACCCCGTGGCCTTCGCGAGGAGAGCGCCGCCAGCAGCGCCAACCGGAGCGGGCCAAGGCGGCCAATCGTCAGCGGCGCCAGAGGAGCCGACCGGAGGTGAGCCGGAGAACAGAGCCGGCCTTGAGGTGCAGCCGGCGACGAGCCGGCGCGCAGGGGGAGGCGCCGCTCCGCCGGAGTTGCGCCAAGTCGCGGGCGCAGGCCAGCCGGCGAAAGATCTGGAGGCAGCCAGCACTGCCACGTCCGAGTGGACTCCCAGCGGGGGACTGGTGAGCTGAATGTGGCGGCTCAAGGGGTCTGGAGCCGGCTGCAAGCTCAGGCCGCCCTGCTGCAACAGTTCACCCAGGAGTTCTTGTCGACGCGAGCCACCATCCGGGTGAGTCCTTCGCTCTTGGCTGCTTTGCTTTCTTAATTTCTTCCGTGGGGGCGCGTCAGCGCACCCACTGGGTGTAGTCCCCGAGATTCGGGCCGACTGCTGCGCAGTCGGGTCGGATCTTTCTCGACGGCTACCTTACTTTGCTTTTTTCTGAACTTTCAGGAATATCACAACCTTCCTGCTGCCGCCTTCAACTCCCAGGCTCGGGAGCTGAGCCGGAGGACCGACGACCTGGCCGACAGCCGAAGTAAGTACTCGATCTTGTCTGTCTCCTGTGGGGGCGCGTCAGCGCACCCACTGGGTGTAGTCCCCGAGATTCAGGCCGACTGCTGCGCAGTCGGGTCGGATCTTTCTTGACGACTCTTTCCTTATTGGTTTTTCCTTTTCTTTGTCTTCAGGGGCCAACGCCGACTTGAGGAAGGAGCTCGGCGAAGCAAAGGCCGCCCTTCATACCAAGGACGCCGAGTGCGCCGCCTTGGTCCAGGAGCGTGATCGCCTGGCCAAGAAGCTGGCCGACTAGGAGAAGCGGCGCAGGATAGCGAAGCCGCCCTGAAGGCAGACTATGAGACCGAGGCGGCGAGCTGGGCTGAGACCCGGCGAGCCCTGGACGAAGGCTTCGGCCGGATCGAGGATTTGATCGACGGTAAGCCGCCTTCCTCGACCCTCCCCTGCCCCTTGCCGCCTGGGTTTTTGGCTTATCTTGAGCTGCTGCTTGTTTTTGGTGCAGACTACTTCCCCGGCTATTCCGCCTTCGCCGCCCAAAGCATTGAGGCCCATCGCGAGGCACGCCGTCAGGCGGGGGCCAACATCACGCCGGATGCGAACTGGACGCTTGAGGAGCAGCTCTTGGCTGTCCAGGCGCGGTTGCAGCCGGCTCATCGGATGCTTCGCCGGCTCCAACGCGCCGGGGCGCAAGTGTTGGCCGCCCTCTGGCCCGGCGAGACGATCCCCCGCACCCCAAGCCGAACTGCCGACTGGCTAGAGGTCGCAGTCGGTCACTTTGAGGCTTGGAAGGCGTCGGCAGCCCGCCTCGGAGCCGGGCGGGCGTAGGAGTTCGTTCGGGCTTGGTACCCAGGGCTGAGTCTGGACCAACTGCGCACTTGGCGGATGGAGGCCGACGCGGAGCTGGAGGAGGTGAGGCCGGCTATCGCCCAGCGAGCTTCGACGATCGCCGAGTGCACCGACATCAGCGTTTTCACACCCGAAATCGATGATGACGGTGTTGCTCAGCCAGAGGAGTGGTTCGGGCTGAACCCGGCGGTGGGCGAGGACTCCAGTGACGAGGGCGAGGATGACGAAGAGGAGGACGGCGAAGACGTCGAGCCGGCTGGTGGAACAACCGGCCGACCTCAGGCCGACCGTGCCTCCAGCAACGAGGCGCGTGGAAGCGCGCCCTCTGCGGGAGGCGGCGACCAAGCCGAAGTTCGCCAGCCGGCCGCTCCTTCAGCCGGCACGACCGTCTCCGCCAACCAGTCCGGCTCGTCGGCCGCTCCGCCAGCTTGACCTGCCATCTTTACCTTTCCTGCTTGTCGTCTTTTGAACAATCTTTGTTAAGTTTTCGCAGTTCCACCCACTGGGGGTGTATCCAAACTATGTTGAATGCTGGCCTCTCGGAGGTCTTTTTATGTAAATATTATTATGTGCATGTTTGGTTTCCATTCGCGTATGCTTTTTATCCTTAGGCTTTTTCCTTTGCCACCTTCCCTCTTTGGGGAGGCAAGTACTTGAGCTTTCTTGGATTGAAGTGAAGTGAATGGAAACCGGTCGGCCGGCTACTCTGGTAGCCATTCGGCGGTGGGAGAAAAACCGGCCTTCGTTATATTAGTCCGTTAGTCCCTAGCCGTTTTTCGTGTGGGCGCCCGTTCCTGCCTTTAACTCTTGCCAGCCGGACAGCCGGTTCTTCGAACTGCGACTTTTGGCAAGAGAAGGCTTGGGAGCCGGCACACTACTTGTCTGACTACGGGTAGGACTTCTAACATAACTCCAGTCGGCCAGTCCCCGAGCCGACTAGTCGAACTCGGTTCCGGACGGAACAAGTAAATGAAATGACAAGGTCATAAGCATGATACTTTTCATTCATAGATAAGGGATGGCAGTCCCCGAGCCCTCCTCGGGGAGCCTATTGTCTTGTACTTAATACAAAAGTTAGCACGGTACATACTACATTTCAACTGTAAAATCTTAAGGAGGTTGGCGTTCCATGGTTGTTCCGACTCCTTGCCGGAGTCGTCTCTCTTGCGTGCCTTCGGCTTCTGTGCATCGATCAGGTAGTAGGAGTCATTGCCTAGAGCTCGGCTAATGATGAAGGGGCCTTCCCAAGGGGCTGAGAGCTTGTGCTGGCCGGCTGTTCGCTGGATCAGCCGGAGCACAAGATCGCCCTCTTGGAAAGATCTTGGCCTGACCTTCCGGCTGTGGTAGCGGCGCAAACCCTGCTGGTAGATGGCAGACCGGCTGAGGGCTAACAGCCGTCTCTCTTCCAGCAGGTCGACGCCGTCTTCTCGTGCTTCCTTGGCCTCCGCTTCCGTGTACATGGTTACTCGAGGCGAGTCGAACTCGACGTCAGTTGGGATGCCCGCCTCGGCACCATACACAAGGAAGAAAGGGGTGAAGCCGGTTGACTTGTTTGGTGTAGTGCGCAGACTCCAGAGGACAGCCGGCAGCTCATCGAGCCAACAGCCGGCTGAGCGCTCCAGAGGTACGACCAATCTGGGCTTGATGCCGGAGAGGATGAGGCCGTTGGCTCGCTCGACCTGGCCGTTTGACTGCGGGTGGGCGACGGATGCTAAGTCCAGTCGGATACCTTGTGCTGCGCAGAAACGTGCCAAGGCTCCTTTGGCAAAATTCGTGCCATTGTCGGTGATGATGCTGTGTGGCATGCTGTACCGAGTTGTTATGTCTGCAATGAACGTCACAGCAGTCGGCCCATTCAGCTTCTTGATCGGCTTTGCCTCAATCCACTTGGTGAATTTGTCCACGGCGACGAGCAAATGCGTCATGCCGCCGCGCGCCGCCTTGAATGGGCCCACCATGTCCAGTCCCCAAATGGCGAAGGGCCAAGTGAGGGGAATGGTTTTGAGTGCCGAAGCCGGCATGTTTTGCTTGGAGCTGAAGAGTTGGCATCCCTTGCAATGTTTGACTAATTCTTTGGCGTCATCCAAAGCAGTCGGCCAGAAGAAACCATGGCGGAAGGCTTTGGCGACAAGTGATCTTGAGGCCGCATGGTGGCTGCATTCTCCTTGGTGAATGTCTCTGAGGATTGCAATGCCTTTCTCTTGCTCGACGCACCGTTGGAGGACTCCAGTGACACTGCGCTTGACGAGCTCTCTATTGACGATTGTGTATGCTCCGGCTCGACGTTGGACTTGTCTTGCTTCTGTTTTGTCAGCCAGCAGGTCTTGGTTTACTAGGAAGTTGAGGATGGACTGAGCCCATGATGGGGCCGCGACTTCTTCTACTGCCAATGTGGCTACTGCCATCAGGGTGGGCGGGCTGGGTGGTGAAATGCTGGAGTTGGCCGCCGGCTGTTGTGCTGGTGCAGTCCCCGGGCCGGCTACCGCAGTCCCCGAGCCGGGTGTGGCAGTCCCCGAGCCGGGTGTGGCAGTCCCCGAGCCGGTTGCCGAAGTCCCCAAGTCGGCTGCGGGAGTCTTGGGGTCGCCTGCTTGGTTCTTCGAGCCGGACCCAGCCGCGTCGGGGTCAGGCGGCATGAAGATGGAGTCGGACTCTGGAGACGGCTTGATGGACAGCTTGAGGAGGCGTTGTAGAGCGACGCCGGTTGGAATTGCTTGCCAAGTAGAGCCTATTCGAACCAGGGCATCGGCTGGCTCGTTGTCGGCTCGCGGTACGTGGAGGAACTCGCATCCTTCAAAGTATCCGCTGAGTTGTTGGACCAGGAAGCGGTAGCTCACCATATTTGCATCCTTGGCGTCCCAATCGCCGGATGATTGCTGGACCACTAGGTCCGAGTCGCCATAACATAGGATCCGGTGAATGCCCAGTTCTTTGGCAAGCCGGAGCCCGTGTATGAGCGCCTCGTACTCGGCCACATTGTTGGAGGCGGCAAAGTGGATCTATAGCGTGTATCTGAGCTTGTCGCCTTTCGGAGAGGTAAGGACGACGCCGGCTCCCAAGCCGGTGCGCATCTTGGACCCGTCGAAGTGCATGCGCCAATGGGTGGAGTCGGGAGCCGGCGGCAGGTACTGGGTCTCGGCCCAGTCGACGAGGAAGTCGGCCAGTGCTTGGGACTTGATGGCAGTGCGGGGCTGGTAGAAGATCGTGTAGGGGGCCAGCTCGATGGCCCATTTCGCCACCCGACCGGATGCGTCCCGGCTGCCTATGATCTCGGCTAGCGGGGCGGTGCATACGACCGTGACGGGGTGCTCTTGAAAGTAGGGCTTCAGCTTCTTGGCGGTGAAGTACACGCCGTAACACATCTTCTGGTAGTGCGGGTAGTTCTGCTTTGAGGCGGACAGCACCTCGCTCAGATAATACACCGGCCTCTGGACCGGCTGGGCTCGGCCTTCTTCTGGGCGTTGGACTACGATGACGGTGCTGACCACCCGGCTGGTTGCGACGATGTAGAGAAGCATGGGCTCTTTCTCAGTCGGCGCCGCCAGAACGGGCGGCGTGGCCAGCATCTTCTTCAGCTCGTGAAAAGCTTGGTCGGCCTGATCGTTCCACTCGAAGTGAGTGCTCTTCTTCATGAGGTGGTAGAGGGGGAGAGCTTTCTCTCCGAGCCGGTTGATGAAGCGGTTCAAGGAGGCCAAGCACCCGGTGAACTTCTGAATGTCTCGAAGCTTGGTGGGGATCGCCATTCTCTCGACGGCCTTGATCTTCACCGGGTTGCATTCGATGCCGTGTTCGGAGACTAGGAAGCCTAGGAGCTGGCCGGCTGGCACTCCGAACACGCATTTCTCGGGGTTGAGCCTGATTTGGAATCGGCACAAGTTCTCAAACGTTTCCTTGAGGTCTCCCAGCAAGGTGTTGCGCTTCTCCGTCTTCACCACGATGTCGTCCACGTAAACGTGACCGTTTCTGCCGAGCTGCTTGAGGAGGCACTTCTGCATGCAACGCTGAAAAGTGGCACCGGCATTTCTCAAGCTGAATGTCATAGTCAGGTAGCAGAAGGCTCCAAATGGCGTGATGAAGGCGGTCTTCAGGCGGTCGTCCGGATCCAGCTTTATCTAGTGATATCCGGAGTAGGCATCCAAGAAACTCAACAGCTCGCATCCGGCTGTGGAGTCTATCACTTGGTCAATCCTCGGCAGGGCAAAGGGATCTTTGGGGCAGGCCTTGTTGAGACTTGTGTAGTCTATGCACATGCGCCACTTGTTGTTCTTCTTCAGCACGAGGACCAGGTTGGCGAGCCACTCTGGAAAGAAAACTTCCATAATGAAGCCGGCTGCCAAAAGCCGGGCTATCTCCTCCCCTACAATCCTGCGTTTCTCCTCCGACAGTCGGCAAAGGGGTTGTCTGACTGGCTTTGCGTCTTCTCGAACGTGTAGTTTGTGCTCGGCGAATTTCCTCGGAACACCCGGCATGTCTTTGGGGGACCATGCGAAGATGTCCCGATTCTCACGGAGGAAATCGGCGAGCTCGCCTTCCTATTTGTTGTTCAGGTTTGCCCCGATGACGGCAAACCTCTCTGGGTGCCCGGGGTCAAGAGGTATCTTCTTCGTCTCCTTGGCTGGCTGGAAAGATCCTTGAGCATCATGCTCCTTGGGGTCGGGGGACACGACCGACGGCTTGCCGGCTATGGCCACGACTCGGTCCAACATCTTCTTCTCTTCGGCAATCACAAGGGACTCGGCCAGCCGGCTGCTGGCCGCCGCGCACTCAGAGGACTTCTTGTAATCACCGGCTACGGTGATGATGCCTTTGGTGCTTGGTATCTTCATCTTGAGGTATGCATAGTGGGGAACTGCCATGAATTTGGCCAAGGCAGGTCAGCCAAGCAATGCATGGTAAGGGCTCTCCAGGTCCACCACTTCAAACCAGATCGCTTCCCGGCGGAAATGCTCCTTGTCCCCAAAAAGTACATCGATCTTGATCTTGCCAATGGGGGCGCAGGATAAGCCCGGTACGATGCCATGAAACACTGTCCGAGTAGGCGTGAGCTGCTTCGTCTTGACGTTTAGCTTTTCCAGGGTGTCACGGTACAGGATGTTGATGCTGCTCCCGCCGTCTATCAACACACAGGAGAAGCGGGCGGCGCGTCTGTCCGTTGCAAGGGTGGCTTCCAGGACCAAAGCATAAGAGCCGGGAGACGACATCACCTCCGGATGGTCGGCCCGGCTCCAGCTGATGGGCTTTTCTGACCAATGCATGTGTCCGGCGGGGTTAGCAACGACCACTAACTTCCTGGCGCTCTTGGCGTTTGCTGCGCCGGTCTTCGGGCTGGCTTGTAAAAGACGATGTAGGTTGCTTGCTTGTCGGGGAACTCATCATGCACGGCTCCGACTGCGGGCCGAGCGGCCGGAGGCGGCAAGAGACCCTCGCCCTTAGAGATTCGGGTGAGCCAATGGCACTTCCGGGTCGTGTGGTTGGACGGCTTCGTGCCGCTGTGGAATTTGCAAGGGGCGTCGAGAGTTTGCTCGTAGGAGAAGGCGGGCTGCCAAGCCGGCCTGCCGCCCTTGGGCTTCTTGGGCGTCGGTCGCTCTTCAGGCGGCGCGTCTTCGACTGTGGCCACCTGCCGACTAGCGGGAGGCGGCGCGGGGCCCTTGCGCTTGTGGTCGTTCGAGTGGGGGAGTCGGCCGGAATCCCCATCCGGCGTCTTGGGCGCCGGGTTGAGTACCTTTCCGGACACGTCTACCCGAAGCTCGGTCTTCATCGAGGAGTCGGCGGTGGCGTACTTGTCCGCTATGTCCAGAAGCTCGTCGAGGGTAGCCGGCTCGTCGCAGAGGAGCTTGTCCTTGAGGAGGGTGCCTTCTCGGCATCCGGCTGTGAAGTATTCTATGGCTTGCACCTCGTGCACCCCTTCACAGGAGTTGCGGAGCTCGGCCCAACGCGTGAGGTAATCGCGAGTGGACTCGGCGGGGCCTTGTACGCACAAGGAGAGCTGTCTGGGCTTGGGAGCCCGCTTGTAGGTGCTGGTGAAGTTGCGGATGAAGGCTTCTGTGAAATCTAGCCAGCTGTTGATGCTACGCAGCTTGAGGCTGTTGAGCCAGGTCCGCGCCGTGCCTTGCAGCATGAGGGGCACGTACTTCACGGCAATGCGCCGGTTGCCGTTGGCTATGCTAACCGCCATGGAGTAGTCGATCAACCAATCTTCCGGCTTCACGGAGCCGTTGTACTTGGGCGTGTCTCTTGGGAGCGAGAACCCTTTGGGAAAGGGCTCGTCGCGGATGCGGGGGCCGAAACAAGGCGGGCCGACATCGTCTTCTTCTTCCAACGCCAGGGATCGCGCCAGGCGGTCGATCCGATGGCGGGCGTCGTTCTCGCCGATTCCTTCACGGCGGCCTAGCCGGCCGCTGAGAGTCGGGTGCGCCACTGGCGGCGGGGCGGGATATCTCTCTCCACGGGGTGGAGGCGGAGGCGGGTTGCCCCACCATTCCATGGCTCGGGGATGGCCGTCCGCGTCTCGCTCGATGGAGATTCGGGTCCGGCTACGGCTGGCAGCCGGCTCTTTCTTGCGCCGCGTGCGGGTGTCGCTCGTTGCCGGCGTCCGGGACGTCGCGCCGTGATCTCGGCGCGGGGAAGGGCTTCCCGCACGGGCGTCTGCTTCATGTCGCTGCGCGGCTGCGTCAATCAGTTGCTGGATGCGCCGGGTCATGTGGGGGAGGTCTTCGGCCTCCAAGCCGTCCAACTCGTCTACGGCCGCCTGGGCGGCACGCAAGTTCTCGAGCGGAGTGGCATAGACCGGGCGGTCAACTCCCAGCGTGTCGGCGATGACGGCACCGCGTTGCTTGACAAGGCTGGCCCGGCTTTGCCCGCCTGGGGCCGGCGTGCCGAAGGCGGCGCGGTCAGCTTTGCGCTGGTAGGCCTCAGTGAGGCGTCTTACGGAAACCAGCCTCCGGCCCTCCGCGAGGAGGGCTAGGCGGCGTGCCTCCAGTGCTTCATTGCCGGCATCAGCCGGGAGGGGGGTGGACAAGTCATGGGCCACCGCGTGCGGGGCGTCGTGGGCGCTCTCATCGGCCGGGCCGCCATGGACAACAACCATCACTTCGGTGGTGACAGCATCGCAGCCGTCGGCTCGAGGAAGCGGGTCGTTGTAGATCGTGACGTTGGTGGGGAAGGTGTCGTAGGAGGCCGTGTCAGAGTCAACAGGCATCGGGTCGGTGGAGCCAACCAACTCTAGGTCCACAGCAGGCTCGCTGGAGACGTGGAGCTGGCCGAGGAGGTTGGCGAGGTGGTCGGTGCCCGCATCGGAGGCGAGCTCGTCGGAGATGAAGGTCTCGTCGGGGAGATCGGCGAGGCCGCTCGCCGCGTAGACGCTGGTGACGCCTTGCAGCACGTCGTGGCAAGCGCCATCGGGCGTGCCGGGCTGGCTACTCTAGCTGTGGAGGAAGAGGGTTCCCGTCCAGAACAGGTCCCCGGATGACGGTGCACCTGGCCCCACGGTGGGCGCCAAATGTCGGGTGGTAGGTGCGACATATGCCAACGGGTGGCTTATCATTGTGGGAGCCAGTAAGACATCGCCGGTGCCTGGAAACGGGATAAGGCAAAGACATGCACGCCGGCGGATCTTACCCAGCTTCGGGGCTCTCCGTGGAGATAACACCCCTACTGCTGCTTTGCGGGGTCTCCGCATGTTCACTAGATGAATCAAGTAGCTACACAATGCTCCTCGAGCTGTTTGGTGGGAGGAGGAAGAAGGGCACGGCTAGCCTGCTTCTTCTCCTTGTGTGGTGTCTAGAACTAGCAAGGGGTCGAACCCTTTGCATGGGTGCCCCGGGGGGTTTATATAGGCCTACCCCCTGGGGGTACAATGGTAATCCGACTGGGCGCGGGGCCCAGCCGTCTATGACTGCGCTCGCCGGCTTCTGCGCCGGCTGCTGGGGCCCGCCGACTAGTGGGTCCCGCCGGCTGCCGGCCCCTTGGTCGACAGGCAGGCCCCACTGTCCAGGGCCTGGTCGGCGGCTGGTTACTGTGGCTCCATCTTGATGATGTGGGCTTCGTCGTGGTAGGCGCGGCTACAATGCCGCCACCCGTCGGGCGATCGCTGTAGCCCCACCGCGTCTTGTCTCCTTAATGGGGCGTCTTCTTCGAGGGAGGTGGCAAGCCGGCTGCGGGGAGCCGGCTCTGTCTTGGGCCGACTGGTTGGAGGCGTGGCCGCCTTCGGGCGTCTCTCTGCTCAAAGGGGGCCCACCGTCTGTGGGCCACGCTGGCGGCCCGTCGTGGGTGATGCCAGGGTCAACATGGCAACAGTGTCGCGCCGGACGGGTCATGCCTACCCCGTACGGCGCACTGTGCCAGGTGTGCTTCGGGATTCGGGGGTGGCAGGCTTCACTGTAGCCACGCCCCGTCGCTCCGCCATTAGGTGGGTGCAAACTTTGAGGGTACGGTCTCGACCGCTTTATGGGAGCCGGCTTCTTGGAGTCGGCCTTCTCATGGCCGGCTTCTTGGAGTCGGCCTTCTCATGAGGGCTAAAGTCGGACCGCCTTCCGAAAGCCGGCCTGGGTGGCAGCTAGCAAGGGGAAGGCGGCCCCATGTCTTGGATTCTTGAGAGCGGGGCAGGCTCATAGTTTTTTCAGAAGGGCCAGGGGAAGCCGGCTAGGCTACCCATGGCTATTTACTCCGATAATAGGTGCTGTTCTATGGCAAAGAGTTGATAAGAAATTAAATGTTATCCATTATGCTAGTAAGACTCTAGACAATGCTCAAAGAAATTATGCTACTACTGAAAAAAAAATTAGCAGTTGTATTTGCTGGTGATAAGTTCAGACCTTATATTGTTGATTCTAAAGTAACTATCCACACTAATCATGCTGCTATTAAATATCTTATGGAGAAGAAAGATGCTAAACCTAGACTTATTAGATGGGTTCTCTTGCTACAAGAATTTGATTTGCATATTGTTGACAGAAAAGGAGTTGAGAACCCCGTTGCAGACAACTTATCTAGGTTAGAGAATGTTCGTGATGACCCACTACCTATTGATGATAGCTTTCCTGATGAACAATTAAATGTCATAAGTACTTCTCGTAGTACCCCTTGGTATGCTGATTATGCTAATTACATAGTTGCTAAATTCATACCACCTAGCTTCACATACCAACAAAAGAAAAAGTTCTTCTATGATTTGAGACATTACTTTTGGGATGACCGACATCTTTATAAAGAAGGAGTAGATGGTGTTATTAGACGTTGTGTACCTGAGCATGAACAGGAACAGATCCTACGCAAGTGCCACTCCGAAACTTATGGAGGACACCACGCGGGAGATAGAACTGCACATAAGGTATTGCAATCCGGTTTTTATTGGCCTACTCTCTTCAAGGATGCACGTAAGTTTGTCCTATCTTGTGATAAATGTCAAAGAATTGGTAATATTAGTAGACGTTAAGAAATTCCTATGAATTATTCACTTGTTATTGAACCATTTGATGTTTGGGGCTTTGATTATATGGGACCTTTTCCTTCCTCTAATGGATATACACACATTTTAGTTGTTGTTGATTACGTTACTAAGTGGGTAGAAGCTATTCCAACTAGTAGTGTTGATCATAACACTTCTATTAAAATGCTTAAAGAAGTTTTTCCGAGGTTTGGAGTCCCTAGATATTTAGTGACTGATGGTGGTTCACATTTTATTCATGGTGTTTTCCGTAAAATGCTTGCTAAATATGACGTCAATCATAGAATTGCATCTCCGTATCACCCACAGTCTAGTGGTCAAGTAGAATTGAGTAATAGAGAACTTAAATTAATTTTGCAAAAGACTGTCAATAGGTCTAGAAAGAATTGGTCCAAGAAACTTGATGATGCATTATGGCCCTATAGAACTGCATATAAAAATCCTATGGGTATGTCTCCGTATAAAATGGTATATGGAAAAGCATGTCACTTACCTCTCGAACTAGAACATAAGGCATATTGGGCTATTAAAGAGCCCAACTATGATTTCAAACTTGCCGGTGAAAAGAGGTTATTTGATATTAGCTCACTTGATGAATGGAGAACCCAAGCTTATGAAAATGCCAAGTTGTTTAAAGAAAAGCTTAAAAGATGGCATGACAAAAGGATACAAAAGCGTGAGTTTAATGTAGGTGATTATGTATTGCTATACAACTCTCGTTTAAGATTTTTTGCAGGAAAACTTCTCTCTAAATGGGAAGGCCCCTATGTTATCGAGGAGGTCTATCGTTCCGGTGCCATAAAAATCAACAACTTCGAAGGCACAAATCCGAAGGTGGTAAACGGTCAGAGAATTAAACACTATATCTCAGGTAATCCCACAAATATTGAAACCAATATTATTGAAACCGTAACCCCGGAGGAATACATAAGGGATACTTTCCAGAACGTTTCAGACTCCGAAAAGGAATAGGTATGTGGTACGGTAAGTAAACCGACTCCAAAACAATTTTTAAGGCAATATTTCTCCGTTTTGGAATATTTAGAAAAATAGAAAATTAAGTAGTAGTCCGGGAAGGACACGAGGGCCCCACGAGGGTGGAGGGTGTGCCCTACCCCCTGGGTGCGCCTGTTGACACCTGATTTTGGCAAGATACAGAGTGAAAGGGTTTTCAGCATGAGAAAGTTTCACGTCGTCGAGTGGAATAACTCTGATGTTTAGGCTATCGCCATTCGACCTCATCTCAGTGGCCGAAGCTGTACTCCGAATGAAAAAAATTTAGTGTTCTGAGTGCTTTTCAGCCGATTACGCCCTCAATATGACTTCAGATGAAGGAGTGCTCTGAAGGGATTGTCTTCACCTCGTCGAGACGATCGATTTTCATATATAAATCATCTTAACCTGAGTTCATATGCAAAAGTTATAGTCAATACGGTCTGGACAGGCCAGAGACCAAAATACCACGCTTGACACCAGACACATGTTGATGAGTGTCTGATGCAATGCGTGAGCAATTCGGCCCTCAAGATGGCCTTGAATTGAAAAACCTTCAACATGGAAAAGTTTCGTCTCGTCGAGCCGATCGATTTTCATATATAAATCGTCTCAATCCGTGGTCGTATGAGGCCTGGAGAGACAAATCAAGATCAGGCTATATTTTCAAGTCGGAAAATCCGAGTGAAAAGTTTACCATCCGAGTGAAAGTTGATGGTCGAGTGAAAATTGATGGTCGAGTGAAAAGTTTGCTGACCGGATGAACTTATTAGAAATATGGTCATCCGAATGGAAATATTGCCTTCCGAGTGAAATTGTCCTCCAGGTAAAAATATTCCGAGTGAAAAGATTACCATCGGGACGAAAACTTGCCGATCGAATAAAATAAGGCCTTCCGAATGGAAATATAGTCATCCGAGTGGAAATATTGCCTTCCGAGTGAAAATATGGTCATCCGAGTGAAAATTGTATTCCGAGTGAAAAATTCTAAACATCCGAATAAAAAGTACAGTCGGACGATCCAAGTGAATGACTCTAATCCGAGTGGATGAGCTCGAATCCGAGTGAAACTGAACATATGCCTGAAAGTTTATCAAGATGACCTCGGATGAAGAAGTGTTCAATACAGAAGTTGTGCGTATCATCAAGATGGTAAACTTTGATTTTGGAGTCATCATCATCAGAGATAGTATATAGTCTACAAATTCACTACGAGACTCGGATAATCCAGTCTACTGCAAGACTGAGTCCGACTAGGAGATAAAGATGACCTTGAAAAAGTATTCAAGACGGCCTTACTTGAAAAGGTGATCAACATGAGAGTTGTTCGTATCATCGAGGCGCACAAGTTTGATATTTGGGCCGTCTTGATCGGAGATCATATGCAATCCCGGCGGCCCGCGCAAGAAGGAAGACAAAGTTTGGGCCAGATTCAGACTGAATCCGAGTTGGAATAGAATTAGGACTCTAGGACGTGAATTGATGTAATTTTTCTTATAAGGAAAGCCTAGACGAATTCTTTACTTGTACGGAAGTCCAGCCGCCTCTTATATATGTTGGGGGTGGCGGCCGATTGAACAACACACAATCGAACAAATCAATATACTATTTTTCCAGTCTACGTTTTATCTCTCCACCGTTTTCTCTCTCGTTCTTCGCTGTTCTTTGTGTTTGAGAGCTGTGAATCCCGAGGCTCTAGGGCCGAGCGAATCAACCTAGGGCAGCCCATAGCCGCCGCACTCCCTGACGGGGTCCCTCCCGGGGGTGTAGGGTTTCGGGTCTGCAAAAGCGCCCATCGACTGTCTTGCGTATCGTGCCGTCGGTCGGGTCTCCTTCGACGTGAGCTGCAGTGCATCACCCCCAGCGTCGAGGGTACACGTTACGTGTTCGTGTGTCAACACACTTTTTGGCGACTCCGCTGGGGACTGAAGATCAATCGTCATCATCCACCATGTCCGATCTTCCCAAGCCATCTGAGGTAGACGCTGATAACATCATTAAGCCTAGTCTTGATGCGATATCGGCCGATCATCGCCAAGTCTATGAGGAGTACAAGAAGGCGCGTGAAGAGAAGGATTTGCAGGAGTTCCTTGCAAAATTCAAGAAGGATCGCCAAGGCAACATCACTCTGATTGAAGAAATCAAGTTCCCTCCTCTTCAAGCCGAGCAGGTTAAACCCTCTGTGAGTACTACTTTTTCTCCTGAGCAGTGGGCTGAGATTGAGAGTCGTATTGCTGATGGTAAAAATCTAGTCTATCAAACTTTCATAGAAAATACTAATGCTCAGAAGAATATATCTCAATCGGCTAGTGGTAATGACGGTGTAGCTTCCAGTGTGCAAAACCCTAATCTGGCTTTACATATTTCATCGGCGCCTCCCGTGCCGATGGCTTATTATCCTATCCAAACAAATCAGATTGTGACTGCACCCATTAATCCTATTATGAGCATGACAGGTTCGGTGGCAACGCCGAACCAAACCCTACCTACAGCCACATCACTCGACCATTACCAAATTATGGGTCGACGTACATACCACAATTCCTACCTACAGCTAGTAACCCTACTCCTTCTATGCCACTGCCACAAGCTGCATCGTCCACTATGGATGATGGTCTAGCTAATCTTAGAGAGGAGATGGCTAAGATGCTTCGAGAAAATTTTGGAGTTGAGTTACCCCGGAATCGGATTTACCAAAAGCCGTACCCCGAGTACTTTGATGCCATCCAGTGCCCTCCGGGATATAAGATTCCAGATTTTATTAAGTTTAATGGAGAGGGCACAAAAACCACATGGGAGCATGTTAGTCAATATTTAGCACAATTGGGTGAGGCAGGCTCATTGAATGAATTGAAAGTGCGTTTATTTCCTTTATCATTAACTGGTACCGCATTTTCATGGTTTTCTTCTTTACCCCATGGTTCCATTCGGGTTTGGTCGCAGCTAGAGCAGAATTTTCATGATCACTTTTATAGCGGCGACAATGAACTCAAGTTGTCACATCTAACATCGGTTAAACAGAAGCATGATGAATCGGTCTCCAATTATGTCAAGAGATTCAGAGAAACAAAAAACCGGTGTTTTAGTTTGGTGATAACCGAGAGGGACTTGGCAGACCTAGTGTTGAGTGGTTTGAGAACTCCCATTAGAGAAAAGCTAGAAGGCTATGAGTTCTTAAATATCAACCAAGTCTTACAAAGGGCTTTGGCTCAGGAAAGCCGAAGCAAAGACCTCAAAGAAGTGCATAGATACAAAGCCGATCGTCCAAATATGAATATGGTGGAATATGATAGTGATCACTCGGAAGATGAGGGTGATGTTTTTTCTACTGAATTTGTTTGGCCATCTAAGGCCAAACCCTTTACTTGCAATGATCTGAAACCGATTCGTAAGAATCGTGATGAAGAGATGAAGTTTACTTTCAACATTGCTAAGTGTGATAGAATATTTGATGCTTTGCTGCAGGCTAAGATTATTAGAATATCTCATACTTTACCGCCGTTTGAAGAGCTAAAACGGTGTGCTTATTGCAAGTATCATAATTCTTTTTCTCATGCTACTAACGATTGCAATGTTTTTCGACGACAGATACAATCGGCCATTAATGACGGACGATTGAACTTTTCTAAGATGCAAGTTGATAAACAACCTTTTCCAATGAATACCATGGATTTGGAGGGGAAGAAATTACTCATTCGGCCGGAGGTAGCCGAATCTGCTAATAAAGCTAATATCATTGTTGGTGAGCCCAGGAAAGACAAGGAGGGCAGCAAGGTCTTGGGGAGACAAGTTGTGCTCGATAAGCAACCTGATGGCAAGGAAGTGATCAAAATCACCATCAAGAACCCTACACTCGGGGGCAACCGCAAGTGCAAGAAAATACTCGTGTTAAATTTGTCAAGCCCAAGAGTCCAGAAATTGGCAAGTGGAAGAAGAATGAAGCTAAAGTGCAGTGCAAGCGGATCAAGCCAACTTTTGATATGTTGCTGTCCAAGTATGCTAACCAGTCGGCCGGTTCTAGTTTCAATCGACCGACTCATCTGAAATGACCAAGGTCACCATCAGCTGATATGTTCAGTCAGTATACAAAACCAAGTGGACCAAGGGCGCAGTTTTCAGAAGAGCAAAGGCAATCTATGTGGGATCGACTTGATTACTCATATAATGGCCGACTCAACATCGGTGACTATCAGTCAGCTGGTCAAAATATGCGACCGAGTGGAAATTATCCGAGTGTAAGAATGCACCCAGGTGGAAGCTATCCGAGTGAAAAAATGTGGCCAAGTAGATTCCATCCGACTGACTTTCATCCGAGTGGATTCTATCCGAGTGAATTCCATCCGAGTGACATCCATCCGAGTAAAAAGCTGCGCCCCAGTGGAAATTTCATGCATCTGGAAAGTCGAAAAGAATGGCGTGTTAAGTCACCAAGTGTTGCAACAGTTGAGTCGGGAAAAGGCAAGGAGAAAACGGATGCCGAGTCACTTATCTTGGGCACCGAAACATTTGCCATACAGCAGCCGATTGTGCATAGCAAACCGACTGAGCCGATACTTTCTATCGTGCCAAAGCACTCGGCTAATGACCATGAAGCAAGCACCAGCCGAGTAAAAACAAGAGATCCTAAATACACTCAGCCAAAGTGGTGTTCTCCAGGGCTAACAAAGACACAAAAGAGGAAACTACATAGGTTAAGGAGTCAAGAGATGGCAGAACAAGAGGCTGAGAAGCAAAGGGATAAGTTGTTCAATGACACTCGGCCTATGGTACATACAAAACAAGTGTGGAGGCCCAAACAAATACAAGATACAGTGGCCTCTACACCTATCACAGTAGCACCTACACTACCAAAAGAGGACAACACAATCATTGCATCGTCTACATTACCTATTGCTTCCTCTTCACTCGGACAAATTTCTGAATCGGTGGATGCACTCGAGGAGGAGGCTGATATGTTGGACTATGAATCTACACCGGTTCATGAAGGTATGGATATCAATATGTTTTATTACTTACTTGCTGAGTTTCATGCTGTAGATGAGGAAGGGGAGGTGGCTCAGCTGGATTTTGGCCCTAAAAACGCAATATTCGAGAAGCCAAAAGAACATTTGAAGGCAAAGAGAAAACTGAAGCCAAAGGTGTGATGTATGTGGAGCTTACAGTCGGAAGCAAAACTTGGGCTACTGCATTCTTTGTCGCTGAGGTGCAAGGTAACTACAACGTCATACTAGGCCGCGATTGGGTTCATGCAAACCAGTGTGTGCCATCCACTATGCACCAGTTTTTGATTCAGTGGGTTGATGACGAAGTGGAAGTCATTCATGCGGATAACTCGGCCTGTGTTGCTTTGGCCGATGCATCGGTGGATTGGCAACATCCCTATGCTACTTGCTTGACGGGAGGTGACTTATCAGAGTTTGATTTTCTCAGCGCGACCAAGAATAGTTTTGTGCCCGTCTCTTTAAAGCCGACTGAATGCAATCGGCTCCAAGGTATGATATGTTTAAATGGATTCTAGCTCCGAGTGGTTACAAAAACGTCTTGTGAAATATCGGTCCAATGAGAACGATATGTATGAGTCTATAGAGGAGTTGGATGACATGGATAAACTTGGACAAGGTTTTACATCGGCCGATCCATTAGAAGAGGTAGATATTGGAGATGGTTCAGTCACTCGACCGACGTTTGTAAACAAAAATTTGAAAGCCGATTGTAAAGCTAAGTTAATCGAGCTATTGAAAGAATATGTTTGTTGCTTTGCGTGGGAATATCATGAGATGCCAGGTTTAAGCCGAGAGCTAGTGGAGCATCGGTTACCTATAAAGGCCGGTTTTAGACCATACAAACAGTCGGCCAAAAAGTTTAATCCGAAAACATATGACCGGATCAAGGAAGAGATCGGTCGACTGCTTGAAGCCAATTTCATTCGACCTTGCAGGTATGCCGAGTGGATTTCTAACATTGTCCCAGTGGAGAAGAAAGGATCCGGCAAGTTGAGGGTGTGCATTGATTTCAGAGATTTGAATAGGGCTACACCCAAAGACGAGTATCCTATGACAATAGCCGATATGCTTATTAATGATGCTTCTGGACATAAGGTTATTAACTTTCTAGATGGTAATGCCGGATACAATCAAATTTTTATGGCCGAAGAGGACATGTACAAAACGGCTTTCCGATGTCCTGGTTTCCTTGGTTTATTCGAGTGGACAGTGATGACATTCGGATTAAAAAATGCTGGAGCCACATATCAAAGGGCTATGAATTTGATTTTTCATGATTTACTCGGTATCATACTTGAAGTTTATATTGATGATATTGTTGTCAAATCGGATGCTTTTGAATCTCACTTGGCCCATTTGCGTTTAGCTTTTGAAAGAATGAAAAAGTATGGACTGAAGATGAATCCTTTGAAGTGTGCTTTCGGCGTGTCAGCTGGCAAGTTTTTGGGTTTCATTATTCATGAAGATGGCATAGAGATTGATCCCAAAAAGATAGAGGCCATACAGAAAGTGGAAGCTCCAACATGCAAGAGAGATATGCAAAAGTTCCTTGGCAAGGTCAATTATTTGAGAAGGTTCATAGCTAATCTATCAGGGAAAGTTGATGCATTTACTCCTATCCTTTGGTTGAAGAATGATGCTGATTTCACTTGGGGGGCAAAACAGCAAGAAGCATTTGATATGATCAAAAACTACTTGTGCACTCCTCCAGTGATGAAAGCACCCAAGCATAGAGAACCCTTCAAGCTTTACATTACAGCAGAGGAAGGAGTTATTGGTGCTGTTTTGACTTAGAAAACCGTGGGAAAAGAACATGGTATTACATATTTGAGCTGGCGTTTATTGGATGCCGAGACAAGGTATACATTTATTGAAAAATTATGTCTATGCTTATATTATGCTTGCACAAAATTGAGACATTATTTAGTGCCGAGTGCTTGCGTAGTAGCTTGTCAGACCGATGTCACTAAATACATGTTGCATAGGCCAATTCTTAGTGGTAGAATTGGCAAGTGGGCTTATGCTTTGATTGAATATGATTTGGCTTATGAATCTCTAAAATCCATGAAAGGCCAAATTGTTGCTAATTTCATTGTTGAATATCGGATTAATGACAAGCATGATAGTGATATGAACCTTGTTTCATTAGTACCATGGAGATTATACTTTGATGGTTCAGTTTGTAGCAATGGCCAAGGTGTTGGTATTGTTTATATATCTCCTCACGGTGCTGTTTTTGAAGCCTCATGCCGCTTAGAATATTTTTGCACAAACAATCAAGCCGAATATGAAGCATTGTTATTCGGCCTAGAGATGTTACTTGCTATAGGTGTTACACATATTGAGGCTTATGGTGATTCGTTACTAGTAGTGCAGCAAATATCCAAAGTCTTTCAGTGTTTGGACGAATCACTTAATGTTTATCTTGATAAATGTTTAGATATAATCTCTACTTTGGATTGTTTTAGCATTGCACATATATCTAGACATTACAACTAGAAAGCAAATGAGTTGGCACAGCAAGCATCTGGATACCATGTTGATCATGGCATGTTTCATATTTCTCAAAGTCCGATGTCTTGTCTTACCAGTATAGAAGAGGCCGAACCAGAACCGACTGATTCGGTCATTAACAAAAAATCTAGTGCAGGTGACAATCCCGACTGGAGGAAGCCCATTGTTGATTACTTGTGCAATCCGAGTGAAAGGGTGGACAGGGTTGTTCGGCGTATGGCTTTCAAGTATACAATGAGAGATGATGGTCTTTATCGCCGAACAGTCGATGATGTTCTTCTAAAGTGTTTGGACGAGGACCAGGCAAGAGTTGCTATGGGAGAAGTACATGAAGGTGTTTGTGGCACTCACCAGTCGGCTCCCAAGATGAAATGGTTATTGCGACGTGCTGGGTTTTATTGGCCGACTATGATTAATGATTGCTTCATATATTATAAAGGGTGTGAAGCTTGTCAAAAATTTGGTGATATTCAATTGGCTCCTGCTGCTATGTTGCATCCTATTATCAAGCCGTGTCCTTTCAGAGGATGGGGTTTAGACTTTATTGGGCAAATTCATCCATCTTCCTCGAAGGGGCATCGGTTCGTGTTGGTGGCAACTGATTATTTCACTAAATGGTCTGAAGCAGTACCTCTCAAGAACATGACACATACGGAGGTAATTCAATTCATAACTGAGCACATTATTCATAGATTCGGTATTCCTCAAACGTTAACTACAGATCAAGCTTCATCTTTTATGTCACACCAAGTCAGAGAGTTTGCCGAATCTTATAATATAAAGTTGCTCAATTCCTCTCCGTATTATGCCCAAGCTAATGGACAAGCCGAGTCTAGCAATAAAATTTTAATCAAGCTCATCAAGAAGAAGATAGAGGATAATCTGAAGAGATGGCATGAGTTGTTGTCTGAAGCTTTATGGGCACATAGAATTTCAAGGCATGGTGCTACGAAGGTGACTCCATATGAGCTAGTATATGGTCAAGAGGCTGTTTTACCAGTGGAGGTAAATTTCAATGCTTTGAGAATAGCCAAACAAAATAATTTATCGGCAGTAGACTTTTATAACTTAATGATGGACAATATTGATGAGGTTGCCGATAAACGTTTGGCTGCTTTAAAGGCCATAGAGAGAGATAAGTTGAGGGTGGCAAGAGCTTACAATAAGAAAGTCAAGTTGAAGAATTTTCAAGTTGGTGATCTCGTCTGGAAAGTGATTCTACCGATTGGTTCAAGAGATAGAAAATTCGGGAAGTGGTCTCCAAGTTGGGAAGGTCCTTTTAGGATTACAAGAGTTGTTCCCGGAAATTCATATTTGGTGGAGTCAATACAAGGGGCATTGTTACCTCGAGCTCTCAATGGCAAATATTTGAAGAAGTACCACCCGAGTGTGTGGCAGGAAGCCTAAGTAGGCAACGGCCGATATATGATTATCGCCCTTAGCACAAACATGACCGATAAATAATTATCACCCTGAGAAAAATAAATGGCCGATGGAGTGTTGACATCGTCCTTAGAACGAACAGCATGCATATTATTTTTCGGCGTGCAAGCTTTGCCGAAAAACAGGGGGCATGTGTTGACACCTGATTTTGGCAAGATACAGAGTGAAAGGGTTTTCAACATGAGAAAGTTTCACGTCGTCGAGTGGAATAACTTTGATGTTTAGGCTATCGCCATTCGACCTCATCTCAGTGGCCGAAGCTGTACTCCGAATGACAAAATTTAGTGTTCTGAGTGCTTTTCGGCCGATTACGCCCTCAATATGACTTCAGATGAAGGAGTGCTCTAAAGGGATTGTCTTCATCTCGGCGAGACGATCGATTTTCATATATAAATCATCTTAACCTGAGTTCATATGCAAAAGTTATAGTCAATACGGTCTGGACAGGCCAGAGACCAAAATACCACGCTTGACACCAGACACATGTTGATGAGTGTCTGATGCAATGCGTGAGCAATTCGGCCCTCAAGATGGCCTTGAATTGAAAAACCTTCAACATGGAAAAGTTTCGTCTCGTCGAGCCGATTGATTTTCATATATAACTCGTCTCAATCCGTGGTCGTATGAGGCCTGGAGAGACAAATCAAGATCAGGCTATATTTTCAAGTCGGAAAATCCGAGTGAAAAGTTTACCATCCGAGTGAAAGTTGATGGTCGAGTGAAAATTGATGGTCGAGTGAAAAGTTTGCTGACCGGATGAACTTATTAGAAATATGGTCATCCGAATGGAAATATTGCCTTCCGAGTGAAATTGTCCTCCAGGTAAAAATATTCCGAGTGAAAAGATTACCATCGGGACGAAAACTTGCCGATCGAATAAAATAAGGCCTTCCGAATGGAAATATAGTCATCCGAGTGGAAATATTGCCTTCCGAGTGAAAATATGGTCATCCGAGTGAAAATTGTATTCCGAGTGAAAAATTCTAAACATCCGAATAAAAAGTACAGTCGGACGATCCAAGTGAATGACTCTAATCCGAGTGGATGAGCTCGAATCTGAGTGAAACTGAACATATACCTGAAAGTTTATCAAGATGACCTCGGATGAAGAAGTGTTCAATACAGAAGTTGTGCGTATCATCAAGATGGTAAACTTTGATTTTGGAGTCATCATCATCAGAGATAGTATATAGTCTACAAATTCACTACGAGACTCGGATATCCAGTCTACTGCAAGACTGAGTCCGACTAGGAGATAAAGATGACCTTGAAAAAGTATTCAAGACGGCCTTATTTGAAAAGGTGATCAACATGAGAGTTGTTCGTATCGTCGAGGCGCACAAGTTTGATATTTGGGCCTTCTTGATCGGAGATCATATGCAATCCCGGCGGCCCGCGCAAGAAGGAAGACAAAGTTTGGGCCAGATTCAGACTGAATCCGAGTTGGAATAGAATTAGGACTCTAGGACGTGAATTGATGTAATTTTTCTTGTAAGGAAAGCCTAGACGAATCCTTTACTTGTACGGGAAGTCCAGCCGCCTCTTATATATGTTGGGGGTGGCGGCCGATTGAACAACACACAGTCGAACAAATCAATATACTATTTTTCCAGTCTACGTTTTATCTCCCCACCGTTTTCTCTCTCGTTCTTCGCTGTTCTTTGTGTTTGAGAGCTGCGAATCCCGAGGCTCTAGGGGCGAGCGAATCAACCTAGGGCAGCCCATAGCCGCCGCACTCCCTGACGGGGTCCCTCCCGGGGGTGTAGGGTTTCGGGTCTGCAAAAGCGCCCGTCGACTGTCTTGCGTATTGCGCTGTCGGTCGGGTCTCCTTCGACGTGAGCTGCGGTGCATCACCCCCGGCGTCGAGGGTACACGTGACATGTTCGTGTGTCAACACACTTTTTGGCGACTCCGCTGGGGACTGAAGATCAATCGTCATCATCCACCATGTCCGATCTTCCCAAGCCATCTGAGGTAGACGCTGATAACATCATTAAGCCTAGTCTTGATGGGATATCGGCCGATCATCGCCAAGTCTATGAGGAGTACAAGAAGGCGCGTGAAGAGAAGGATTTGCAGGAGTTCCTTGCAAAATTCAAGAAGGATCGCCAAGGCAACATCACTCCGATTGAAGAAATCAAGTTCCCTCCTCTTCAAGCCGAGCAGGTTAAACCCTCTCTGAGTACTACTTTTTCTCCTGAGTAGTGGGCTGAGATTGAGAGTCGTATTGCTGATGGTAACAATCTAGTCTATCAAACTTTCATAGAAAATACTAATGCTCAGAAGAATATATCTCAATCGGCTAGTGGTAATGACGATGTAGCTTCCAGTGTGCAAAACCCTAATCTGGCTTTACATATTTCATCGGCGCCTCCCGTGCCGATGGCTTATTATCCTATCCAAACAAATCAGATTATGACTGCACCCATTAATCCTATTATGAGCATGACAGGTTCGGTGGCAACGCCGAACCAAACCCTACCTACAGCCACATCCACTCGACCATTACCAAATTATGGGTCGACGTACATACCACAATTCCTACCTACAGCTAGTAACCCTACTCCTTCTTGATCAACATGAGAGTTGTTCGTATCATCGAGGCGCACAAGTTTGATATTTGGGCCGTCTTGATCGGAGATCATATGCAATCCCGGCGGCCCGCGCAAGAAGGAAGACAAAGTTTGGGCCAGATTCAGACTGAATCCGAGTTGGAATAGAATTAGGACTCTAGGACGTGAATTGATGTATTTTTTCTTGTAAGGAAAGCCTAGACGAATCCTTTACTTGTACGGGAAGTCCAGCCGCCTCTTATATATGTTGGGGGTGACGACCGATTGAACAACACACAATCGAACAAATCAATATACTATTTTTCCAGTCTACGTTTTATCTCCCCACCGTTTTCTCTCTCGTTCTTTGCTGTTCTTTGTGTTTGAGAGCTGCGAATCTCGAGGCTCTAGGGGCGAGCGAATCGACCAAGGGCAGCCCATAGCCGCCGCACTCTCTGACGGGGTCCCTCCCGGGGGTGTAGGGTTTCGAGTCTGCAGAAGCGCCTGTCGACTGTTGAAAGTGCAACTATCCCTAGGTGGTTTTGGTAATTCTTAACAACATATAGCTCATTGAGCTAATGCTAGTCCAAGATGATTATTTCAGGAAAGCTCAACGATTGGCATGGCATGGATGTGAAAGTGGAACCCTCAAAATGCTAAGGGCAAAGGGTTGGCTCAAGCTCAAAAGCTCAAGACTCTTCATTTTATATTTTAGTGATCCAAGATCACATTGAGTCTTTAGGAAAAGCCAATACTATTAAGGAGGGATGAGGTGTTGCTTAATGAGCCTCTTGCTTCATGTGCTTAGTGATATGCTCCAAAACCCTCAACTACTTTCCCATATCCACATATGACCTAAACCCTAAGCCAAACTCGGTCCTACCGATTCTTCCTATCCGGCGCCACCGAGTTTCACTTGTCATTAGCCACTGCCAAACCCTAGCAATTTGGTCCTACCGATAGGGATCTCGGTCTCACCGAGATGGGGTTGCAAACTCTCTGTTTCCCTTTCGTAACTTTTCGGTCCCACCGAAAGAGCGAATCGGTCCCACCAAGATTGCAATGTAAACTCAGTGTTTCCCCTTTGTAACTTTTCGGTCTCAGCCGAGTTCCACTCGGTCTCACCGAAAGAACAAATCGGTCCCACCGAGTTTACCTGACCAACTCTCTAGTTAGCTAATTACCAAATTCGGTCTCACCGAGTTTGTGTAATCGGTCTCACCGAGATTACGTTATGCCCAAACCCTAACCATATCGGTCCTACCGAGTTGCATCGTCAGTCCACCGAAAATCACTCACGGGTCACTAGGTTTACATTTTCGGTCCGACCGAGCTTATTGATTCGGTCCCACCCGAGATTGGAAAACTGTGTAACGGTTGGATTTTGTGTGGAGGCTATATATACCCCTCCACCTCCTCCTCATTCGATGAGAGAGCCATCAGAACACACACACCATTCCAACTCATATGTTCTGAGAGAGAACCACCTACTCATGTGTTGAGACCAAGACATTCCATTCCTACCATATGAATCTTGATCTCTAGCCTTCCCAAGTTGCTTTCCACTCAAACCTTCTTTCCACCAAATCCAAATCCTATGAGAGAGAGTTGAGTGTTGGGGAGACTATCATTTGAAGCACAAGAGCAAGGAGTTCATTACCTACACACCATTTGTTACTTCTTGGAGGGTGGTGTCTCCTAGATTGGCTAGGTGTCACTTGGGAGCCTCCGACAAGATTGTGGAGTTGAACCAAGGAATTTGTAAGGGCAAGGAGATCGCCTACTTCGTGAAGATCTACTGCTAGTGAGGCAAGTCCTGTGTGGGCGATGGCCATGGTGGGATAGACAAGGTTGCTTCTTCATGGACCCTTTGTGGGTGGTTGCTTCTTCGTGGACCCTTCGTGGGTGGAGCCCTGTGTGGACTCGCGCAACCGTTGCCCTTGGGTGGAGCCCTGTGTGGACTCGTGCATCCGTTACCCTTCGTGGGTTGAAGTCTCCATCAACGTGGATGTAGGATAGCACCACCTATCCGAACCACGGGAAAAACATCCGTGTCTCCAATTGCGTTTGAATTCTCCAAACCCTTCCCTTTACATTCTTGCAAGTTGCATGCTTTACTTTCCGCTGCCTATATACTCTTTGCGTGCTTGCTTAAATTATGTGATGATTGCTTGTCCTAAAATAGCTAAAATCTGCCAAGAACTAAAATTGGGAAAAGGTTAAGTTTTTATTTGGTCAAGTAGTCTAATCACCCCCCTCTAGACATACTTTCGATCCTACAAGTGGTATCAGAGCTTTGGTCTCCATTTGCTTGATCTCCATAGCTTTTGGTGGTCATAGCCTTGGTTTCACAACCTAGGAGAGTATGGCGTCTAGCGAGGGAAATTATCACCGTAGAGGTCCTTACTTTGATGGTACTAATTTTGCTAGTTGGAAGCATAAAATGAAAATGCATATTCTTGGACATAACCCCGCCGTTTGGGCTATTGTGTGTGTTGGTTTGCAAGGTGACTTCTTTGATGGGAGAGAACCAAACCGTGAAGCTACCACGGATGAGTTGAAGATGTTGCAATACAATGCTCAAGCTTGTGATATTCTCTTCAATGGATTGTGCCCCAAAGAATTCAACAAAATCAGGCGCCTTGAGAATGCGAAGGAAATTTGGGACACTTTGATTGATATGCACGAAGGTACCGACTCCGTCAAGGAATCCAAGTTGGATGTGCTTCAAAGCCAACTTGACAAGTTCAAGATGAAGGATGGGGAAGGTGTCGCTGAGATGTACTCTAGGCTTGCTCTCATCACAAATGAGATTGCCGGCTTAGGAAGTGAAGAGATGACCGATAGATTCATCATCAAGAAGATTCTAAGAGCCTTGGATGGAAAATATGATACCGTGTGCACATTGATCCAAATGATGCCCAATTACAAAGATCTCAAGCCAACGGAGGTGATTGGAAGAATTGTTGCTCATGAGATGTCACTTAAGGATAAAGAGGAACTTCACAACAAATCAAGTGGTGCCTATAAAGCCTCATGTGAAGCCCCTACATCATCAAGTGAGAAACAAGACTTCAATGAAGAATTGAGCTTAATGGTGAAGAACTTCAACAAGTTCTACAAGAGTAGAAGCAAAGATAGAAGCTCCAAGTCAAGGTCCTACAATGACAAAAGATCTTCTAGTCGAGAGCGAAACTGTTACAATTGTGGAAGACCCGGACACTATTCCAATGAGTGTACGGCTCCCTACAAGAGAAGAGAAGATTCTCCAAAAATAAGAAGCAAAGGATCACCACCAAGAGAGAGAAGGAGTAGAGATGATCGTTATGAACGAAGATACTCACGGAGAAGCAAGGATTCGGAAAGGAAGGAAAAATCATCAAGGAGCTACACAAGACAAAGACATCAAGCTCATGTTGGTGAATGGGTATCCGGCTCCGACTCTGACAGCCACTCCGAGAGAAGCTATCACTCCGACTCCGAAGATACTCAAGATGAAGGTGTTGCCGGTCTAGCACTTGTGTCAACCAACTCCTACGACATATTTGACTCACCAAATGAAGGAATTGGAAGATGCTTCATGGCCAAAGGTCCTAAGGTAACACACCCCGAGTATGTTGATTTCAATAGTGATGAAGATGACTTGTTAGGTGATGATTTGCTTGTTGACAACTCTAGTGATGAATACTATGATGAAATGTCAATTAAACATGCTAATCAAGATAAAACGAATGACAATGATAAGGAGAAGATTGAGGGTCTAACTAAAGAACTAAAAACTCTTAA
Organism: Triticum urartu; assembly: GCF_003073215.2. Classification (NCBI taxonomy): domain Eukaryota; kingdom Viridiplantae; phylum Streptophyta; class Magnoliopsida; order Poales; family Poaceae; genus Triticum; species Triticum urartu. The sequence goes on from NC_053026.1 coordinate 407,281,069, forward strand.
GTTAGCTCATGACACTATCTTCGAAGATCATCAAGAACTTTTAAGAGCTCATGAGAAATTACGCTTTGAAAAGATCAATCTTGAGCAAGAGCATGAGTTCTTAAAGGCAATCAATGATGATCTCCGCAAGAAAAGTTCTTCTTACATTGCCAAGCGTTTACTCTTATCCACTTACATGCCTCAAGTCAAGTCTAGTAACAAGAAAGATTCTTCCTGTAGCAGTAACAATGATCATGTTAAATCCAATATTGTTGCTTCTAGTAGTTCTCTTGATTCCACTAATGATTCTCTTAGCCAAGTTACACTTGAGCAAGAAAATAGTTTATTGAAGGGAATTATAGAGAAAGGAGTGTACAAAAGCCTTGCCGGGAGTAAGCAATTCGAGGAAATTGTGCGCAAGCAAGGAATGCACCGGAAGAATCAAGGTGTTGGTTTTAAGCGAAAGTTCAATGCCAATGGAGTTGAGTGGGAAGAAGATCAATACCCCAAGACAAAGTTTGTCCCTCAACAAGAGAAGTATACTTCTTTCAAGGGGACACAAGCTCAAGATGATCTGCCACCACAAGACTACAAGCAAAAAGGCAAGGACAAGCTTCAAGAGGAAATTGATGCATTTGAAGAAGCTCCAAAGACCTTAGTCAAGTGGATTCCCAAGACTACTTCAAGCTCCACTTCATCAAGTACGACTACAACTCCAAGGATTCCCATCAAGATGATGTGGATCCAAAAGAAGAAGAACTAGAGAGTTCTTGAGGGTGACTCCGCCAACATACTTCACTCTTATCATTTTGGCAAGAACAAGTGCAATCAACTTCCGCATCTTGCACTAGTTCAAGGAGTCACAAACCCTCTTGTTGGTAAGACAAGGGACAAGGTAACCTAAAAGTTTTCATGGACATCATCTTTTGTGTGCATCACTCTATGTCTATGGATATCCTTGTTTGTTCCTTGTGGGACTAACCCATGTAGGTATTGAAAGTGCAATTCACTCAAATGGATAGCTCCAAGAGATCTACATCAACATTGAGCATCCACATCTTCAATATCTACATGAAGTCATCATCGACAAAACCCAAGGTTAGTTCATCCCTCTTAGGGGGGATATCACATCTAGGGGGAGCTTTACTCTAAGACTTGAGCTAAAGCAACTCTAAAGATGTGAACACAACAATGCTTTATGTAAAAGTGGTAACCCCACTTGAGCTTAAAGAATGAGTATGACCTATGATCAAGTGATCTCACTTGACTCCTAACTCAATATACTCATATATAGATGACCTAGTCATCGCAAATTGCTTGATAGATGCTAGAATTGGTTGTGCATGCCTTGTCACATATTTCATTTGCCATCTTATTGTGTGAGCATGCTGATTGCATATTTTACTCATTCGAGGACATCCACTTGTTGTTTTGATTGTTCGGCTTTATTTCTTTTTGCCAAGTGGACGGACAAGAATGCCTAAGAACGTCCTCTAGCTATATATGCTTTTCTCGTATCAAACTCTATTCATGCTGCATCACAAAATTTGATCAAGTCAGATTCGAACCACTCTGTGTGAGGAGCGCTCGGAGTCCCTGATTCGTCATAGACTTAAACTTCCAAAACCTCTTTATGATTCTCGGTCTGACCGATACTCCACTTTCGGTCCTACCGAGATCATTAAGTTGATCTAGGTTTTCGATCTCGGTGCAACCGATTTGAACCTTTCGGTCACACCGAGTTTCCGTAACTGCACACAGTTATGAATCTTGGTGCCACCGAGTCGTTCCACTCGGTCACACCGACAGGGTCGGGCTATATAAAGTCACGGGCAAAATTTGGAAATTTCTCCGAACCCCTTCACCCGCGCGATAGCCTGCTCTGCCCTCGTGGTCTCCGGATCGTCTTCTCGCCGCCAGCCGCCTCCAGTCGCTGGTCTCCGTCGCCGTCAACGGGAATTCTGCCCCGCCGTTGCCGCCGTAGCAAGTCCCCGCCGAACTAGGGTATGGACTTGATCTTTGTGCTACTCCTCAATCTGATTCCTAGCACATTGTGATCATATTGGTTCTAGCCACGTTTGATAAACTTCTATCCAGTCAAAACGCCCGTAGATTAGGTTTGATTCGAAAATTCTAGGTTTAGGTTTCCGCCGAAACCATCTCGGACCCACTGAGTTGAAAAACTCGGTCCCACCGATTTGGCTTATGCCATTGCACAAGTGAGACTCGGTGTGACCGAGAATTACTTATCGGTGTGATCGATTTTTGAACTTAGTGAAACCCTAGCAGTCTCAGTGCCACCGAACTGTGACTCGGTCCTACCGAGTTCACTAGTTTAGGTTCCAAAACTGCTTCGGTATCACCGAGTTTGAAAATCGGTAGATCCGAGATGATTTCAGTGGGAAACTAAAACTAAGTTTTTGGATCATGCTTTTTGCAAAAATCTCTGCATTTTGTGATGCTCATCCACTCTATCTCTTCTATAAACTATTCACAGGGTCAGCAGTCAGTTTGCAGCATGTCAGACCAGAGTGATAGCCAAAACATGTCAGAGCAGCAAGTAGTGATGAGTGAGGGCACTAGTCCCTCCAGTTCATCTGATGAAGGCAGCAGGAGCACTCCTAGTAACTTGCCAAAGGCTGCCACGAGACAAAGGAAGAAGAAGACTTCAGATTCCGAAGATGAAGACTATGTGGCAGAGGAAGAGGCCACTTCCAAGAGAGTTGAGCCAGCTCAAGGCACTAAGCCAGGCCTGAAAATCAAAAGGCCAGCAGGCAGGCAGCCCATGTCAAAGGCAAGAGCCTCAACTGAGAAGCCCACTCCCCAAGAGCCAGTTGCAGCTGAGGGCAAGAAAAGAAAGTAAAGGGTGGAGAAGACTGTGGCTAGAGTGCTTGGCAAAGCTTCCATCATGGAAGAAGAAGAGGAAGAAGAGGTAGCTGCACCAGTGCCCAAGGCACCCAAGCTAATGGGAGATGCCATAAAATCAGTGGGAGCTGCTTCCAAGGCCAAGTCAGCTCCAAAGCCAAAGCCTAAGGGAAATACAAGGAGCATTCCTGCAGCTGAAAAGAACAAGGCCCCAGTGCCTAAGACTGTTGCTGAAGAAGAGGAAGAAAATGTCCTAAGGAAGCTAAAGCCCAAGATCCCAGACCACAACGATGCTCATCCTGTGGCTGAGGACATGAAGCTCAGGAGAGATTCAGGGCTGAGAAAGTGGATAGAAGCAGACCCGTATGCTTCAAGGAGAAGGACTGCCGTAGACTACAGGTTTCACACCAAGGAGCAGCAGGATTTTTATGAGACTGTTTTGCTAGATAAGAAGCCAATTGTCTGTGACATGAGATGGGTTGACTGGACCTACATCAAGGAGAAGGAGGAGCACTACCCAGGAGTATATGACAACTTTAATGCTTGTGGAGTAGCTGTCTTTGTTGGGCAGAAGCTCACAAAGTGGAACGAGGAACTCATCATGCAGTTCTACTCCACAGCTCACTTTTATCCAGATGGGAGGATCACATGGATGTCTGAGGGTACAAGGTACCAATCTACAGTGGCTGAGTGGGCACAGATCATAAATGCCCCAGAGGAGCAAGATGATGACTTGGATATCTATGCCAAGAAGAAGATGGACCATAACTCCATGTCTAATATGTACAAGGAAATTCCCAATGAAGCTCTTGACACCTTCAAGTTTGGCTCAGTACATTACCTTCTGTCAGGGCTCCCGACGATCAATTGGATACTAAGGCACACCTTATTGCCCAAGTCAGGTGATCACAAGATGATCAGAGGCCATGCTATCAACCTGCTACATGTGTTTGATGTGCCTCAGAAGTTCAAGGTGATGAGCCTCATAGTGGAAACAATCAAGAGAACTGCAGCAGACCAGAAGAGGAGTTGCGGATATGCCCCTCAGATTCAGGAGCTCATCAACTCCAAGATGGGCATGAGCATATATTTATTGGACAAGGAACACCTGCCCATCCGTCCAGATTTTGAGAACAATGAAGTTGTGATGACTGAGAACGAGCCATCATCTGCCCAAGCATACGCGAAGAAGGAGAAGGCGAGGAAGGAGAAAGCTGCCAAGATGCCTACTCAAGAGGAGGCATCTGAATACTTCTTGAAGACCAAACAAGAGCAGCTTGGTTACTTGATTGCATCCACGCTGAGGATTGTGCAAAGTCTGGCCACCCTCACTTAGAATCAGCAGAGCCTAGAGAGAATCATGGAACAGAAGTTCTATGACTTGGATGTCAAGGTAACGGAAGTTCAGTCTGCAGTGGAGCAGCTCCAGGAGGACATGCAGGAGAGGAGAGGCAGGACTACCACTCATGCCTTTGCCAGAGTGCCACGAGGCCCGAGGTCATCTGCCGTAACAGTTGCTGACACAAGAGCCACCACCTCAGCACCAGCCACAGGCTCAGTTCCACCAGCTCCAGCATCTACTTCAGCTCCAACTCCAGCGTCTACTTCAGCATCTACTGAAGCCTTCGTCCTTGGAGTGATCCGGACTCCACCGCCACCTGAAGATCAAGCCTGAGCATTGATCTAGTGCTATGCATTTTCTAGGAACTCTTTGGTAACTTGTTGCCAAAGGGGGAGAAGATGTATAGATCATAGGCTTCGAGAGAGAGAGTGTTGCTTTTCTCTCTTGCTTTATTTGGTGGTTTTTCGAACTTGTTTGCTTTTGAGTGCTTGAGATACTACGTCATTATTTGTGAGACATTGATGATCATGTGTTTGATCATAAGCTACACTTAATGCTTGCTTAATGCTATTATCCTATCTATCTTATGTGATCATTCATTATTCTTGGTGATGAGTGCATGTATTTCATTCTTATCATTTTGAGCGCTCCACCAAGATGTATGTGACATGGAAGAGTAACCCATGACTCTAACTCTTTGTGCATTTGCAGTCCAAAGCAAATTTTAAATATGCACAAATTTAGGGGGAGCTCTTACTTATCACATACTTCTCAAAGCAACGATATATTCCTTGCTTATTATCATTTGCCGAAGCTTTGATCTATATGTTGTCATCAATTACCAAAAAGGGGGAGATTGAAAGTGCAAATATCCCTAGGTGGTTTTGGTAATTCTTAACAACATATAGCTCATTGAGCTAATGCTATTCCAAGATGATTATTTCAGGAAAGCTCAATGATTGGCATGGCATGGATGTGAAAGGGGGAACCCTCAAAATGCTAAGGACAAAGGGTTGGCTCAAGCTCAAAAGCTGAAGACTCTTCATTTTATATTTTAGTGATCCAAGATCACATTGAGTCTTTAGGAAAAGCCAATACTATTAAGGAGGGATGAGGTGTTGCTTAATGAGCCTCTTGCTTCATGTGCTTAGTGATATGCTCCAAAACCCTCAACTACTTTCCCATATCCACATATGACCTAAACCCTAAGCCAAACTCGGTCCTACCGATTCTTCCTATCCGGCGCCACCGAGTTTCACTTGTCATTAGCCACTGCCAAACCCTAGCAATTCGGTCCTACCGATAGGGATCTCGGTCTCACCGAGATGGGGTTACAAACTCTCTGTTTCCCTTTCGTAACTTTTCGGTCCCACCGAAAGAGCGAATCGGTCCCACCGAGATTGCAATGTAATCTCAGTGTTTCCCCTTTGTAACTTTTCGGTCTCACCGAGTTCCACTCAGTCTCACCGAAAGAGCAAATCGGTCCCACCGAGTTTGCCTGACCAACTCTCTGGTTAGCTAATTACCAAATTCGGTCTCACCGAGTTTGTGTAATCGGTCTCACCGAGATTACGTTATGCCCAAATCCTAACCATATCGGTCCTACCGAGTTGCATGTCAGTCCCACCGAAAATCACTAACGGTCACTAGGTTTACATTTTCGGTCCGACCGAGCTTATTGATTCGGTCCCATCGAGATTGGAAAACTGTGTAACGGTTGGATTTTGTGTGGAGGCTATATATACCCCTCCACCTCCTTCTCATTCGATGAGAGAGCCATCAGAACGCACACACCATTCCAACTCATATGTTCTGAGAGAGAACCACCTACTCATGTGTTGAGACCAAGATATTCCATTCCTACCATATGAATCTTGATCTCTAGCCTTCCCAAGTTGCTTTCCACTCAAACCTTCTTTCCACCAAATCCAAATCCTATGAGAGAGAGTTGAGTGTTGGGGAGACTATCATTTGAAGCACAAGAGCAAGGAGTTCATTACCTACACACCATTTGTTACTTCTTGGAGAGTGGTGTCTCCTAGATTGGCTAGGTGTCACTTGGGAGCCTCCGACAAGATTGTGGAGTTGAACCAAGGAGTTTGTAAGGGCAAGGAGATCGCCTACTTCGTGAAGATCTACCGCTAGTGAGGCAAGTCCTATGTGGGCGATGGCCATGGTGGGATAGACAAGGTTGCTTCTTCGTGGATCCTTTGTGGGTGGTTGCTTCTTCGTGGACCCTTCGTGGGTGGAGCCCTGTGTGGACTCGCGCAACCGTTGCCCTTGGGTGGAGCCCTGTGTGGACTCGTGCAACCTTTACCCTTCGTGGGTTGAAGTCTCCATCAACGTGGATGTAGGATAGCACCACCTATCCGAACCACGGGAAAAACATCTGTGTCTCCAATTGCGTTTGAATTCTCCAAACCCTTCCCTTTACATTCTTGCAAGTTGCATGCTTTACTTTCCGCTGCCTATATACAATTTGCATGCTTGCTTAAATTATGTGATGATTGCTTGTCCTAAAATAGCTAAAATCTGCCAAGAACTAAAATTGGGAAAAGGTTAAGTTTTTATTTGGTCAAGTAGTCTAATCACCCCCCTCTAGACATACTTTCGATCCTACAACTGTCTTGCGTATCGCGCTGTCGGTGGGGTCTCCTTCGATGTGAGCTGCGGTGCATCACCCCCGGCGTCGAGGGTACACGTGACGTGTTCGTGTGTCAACAGCGCCCCCAACCTCGTGAGCTCCTCGTGTGCCTTCCGGACTCCGTTTTCTTGCACGATACGTAATTTGGTCGGTAAAAATTCACTATATATTCTCCCGAAAGTTTTGACTCCCGTATCACGCAACTATTCTTTGTTCTTGTTTCGAGCTATTTTTCTGACAAATCTAGATTATCAAGACGTCCCCAAGTGCTTCCAAGGACAAGTTCTTCGAGAAGGTCATTGTCGGTGTCAAAACCGGCGGATCTCGGGTAGGGGGTCCCGAACTGTGCGTCTAGGACGGATGGTAACAGGAGGCAAGGGAAACGAAGTTTTACCCAGGTTCGGGCCCTCTCGATGGAGGTAAAACCCTACGTCCTGCTTGATTAATATTGATGATATGGGTAGTACAAGAGTAGATCTACCACAAGATCGAAGAGGCTAAACCCTAGAAGCTAGCCTATGGTATGATTGTTGTTGTGTACGTTGTCCTACGGACTAAAACCCTCCGGTTTATATAGACACCGGAGAGGGTTAGGGTTACACAAAGTCAGTTACAATGGTAGGAGATCTTCATATCCGTATCGCCAAGCTTGCCTTCCACGCCAAGGAAAGTCCCTTCCGGACACGGGACGGAGTCTTTAATCTTGTATCTTCATAGTCCAGGAGTCCGGCTGAAGGTATAGTCCGGCTATCCGAACACCCCCTAATCCAGGACTCCCTCAGTAGCCCCTGAACCAGGCTTCAATGATGACGAGTCTGGTGCGCAAATTGTCTTCGGCATTGCAAGGCGGGCTCCTCCTCCAAGTACTTCATAGAAGATTTTGAACACAAAGATAGTGTCCGGCTCTGCAAAATAAGTTTCCACGTATTGCCATAGAGAGAATAATATTTACACCAATCTAATCTGCTGACGTATTCCGTAGCGTGACACACCACGGCCAAGCCTTTATCTGAGTCGTTTCATTATCCTACCTCAGCGCGTCATGCGAGGCGGTTTCCTTGGCACGTCTTGTTAAAGCAGAGATCGTGTCCCCTTATCCCGGGATTCTCATCAATACGGGCGTGGGTAACCCAACCGCGCCATTGATTACGATGTTTGGAGATAAGCGATTTTTACCAGGCTGGTGGGGACATGTAGTTGCGTCCACCCATACAAGGGGATAAGGATCCACCTTTTCACCTACGCCTTCTTCCTCCTTCGCCTATCCATTCTTGCGCACTCGAGCTCCAGCGCCCAAGTCCACACTCCCCACCTCAACCTTCTCCAGCCATGTCCGGAGCGGGAGGCAAGTGGATGGTCTCCTTCGTCACGGAGGGACACATCAAAAAGCTGAGGAAGGCCGGATACCTGTCTAACGACATCGCGTACCGGCTTCCCGAAAAGGGGCAGCTCATCCCCACCCCTAGGCCCCAGGAGAGGGTGGTGTTCCTCCCCCATTTCCTTTGCGGACTGGGCTTCCCTCTTCACCCATTTGTCCGGGGGCTCATGTTCTACTATGGCCTGGATTTCCATGATCTGGCCCCGAACTTTGTCCTCAACATCTCGGCGTTTATCGTCGTGTGGGAGGCTTTCCTCCGCATCCGCCCCCATTTCGGCCTATGGCTCAAGACTTTCAATGTTAAGCCGAAGGTGGTGCGCGGCAACCAGGCGGAGTGCGGAGGCGCCATGGTGGGCAAGATGGCCAACATCTTATGGCTCGAGGGCTCCTTTGTGGAGACCCTGAAGGGGTGGCAATCGGGGTGGTTTTACATCACCGAGCCGCGCGACCCCGAATGGGTCGCAGCCCCCGTGTTTCGATCCGGACCCCCTATGCGGCTCACCTCCTGGAAGGAGACGGGCCTTACGTGGGGTAAAAAGGAGAGCTGACTGGACTCCAAACATGCATCCAAACCCTGGTGGACAAGAAGCTCAAACTTGTCAACGTTGTCCAGGTTATGCTCATCCGCCTGATCCTCCCGTGTCAACAACGGGCTTTCAACCTGTGGGAGTTCGACCCGGCGCAACACCAAACGCTGAGCAGGCTCTTCGACATGACGTACGAAGATGCCTGGAAGGTGCTTTTCAAGGGCGCCAAGGCCCCCGCATCCGCTATCGAGGATCGTGGATTCAGTACGCAGCGTCACGCTCATGCGGTAAGCTGTTTTTTTTTCCTTTTACAGGGTATCAGTTTTTCATAGTTTGACTCCATGCGGGATCTAAACTCCCTTACCTTTGACAGGATTGGCAGGTGACGTCCGGACAGATCAACTGTCTAGCTCCTTTGCCCGAAGGCCCAGCGGACGCTCGCTTGGCGAAGCTGCTGGTTCCGACACCCTTTGTGGTGCCGGAGAAGAAGGCCACGAAAAAGGCCACAGGGACTCGAAAGAGTGCCCGGCGCCAGGAGGTGTCGGATCCATCATCCGACGGTTCCGAGGCGCATTCCTCCCGTGAAGGCGAGGAGGAAGAAGAAGAGACCTCTCCCCCTCCAGCGGGAGGAGAGAAGAAAAGGAAGGCCGCCCTCTCTGGGGAGGTCGGAGGGACCAAGAAGGGGAAAACCCTTCCTCCGGACTACTCCACCGACACCGACGACGGCAGAGAGGAGTTGTCGTGGTATTTCTCATGGGGGGCTTGCGAGTCGACAGATGCCACAAGGGCTTAGTGTGTGGGTAAGACTGCTGCTGATAGGCCCGGGAGCGGGTATGCGAGTAGCACGCGGTGGTTTACCCAGCTTCGGAGCTCTCCGTAGAGATAATACTCCTACTGCTGCATGTCTGAGTGTATCTATCTGGGGTGTACATCAGGTACAAAGTGCTCTTGGAGCTGTATCTGGGATCAGTGCCCAGTGCATCTGATCTGGTATATGCCTATTCGAGGCATGCTAGTGGCCGGCCATGTATGGCCATGGCTTGTGGCCGTGAGTGTGTGTGAGTCCATGGATGGATGGATGGATGCGTGCCTTATATAGGCATGGTGGTAGCTTACTACCTAAGCTAGGTAGTGGCGTGGGGGGCAAGTGGGCATGGGGCACCATGCCCATGTACATGATGTGCATGTCTCTTTGTCCCTGGTGCACTTTATAAAACAGCGCCCAGGGACAGATACACTGTAGATGATATCATCGTTGTACGGTTGTCTCGTCCAAGGTATGGCCGTCTCGTCGGTGTCTTGTCGATGTCGCTTCGGGCTGCAGTCGGCAGCCGGCTGGTTGGTGCAGTCGACAGCCGACTAGTTGGCGTAGTCGGCAGCCGGCAGTCGGCAGCCGGCCGGGCAGAGCAGTCGGACGGGGAGCCGGCAGGAGCGGCCGGACAGTTGGACTGAGGGGCTTTGCAAGCCCCGATATCTTGAAATATCGTCTTGGCGTCCTCGGGGTACCCGTGGTCGATTACTCCGACAGTAGCCCCCAAGCCTCCGGGCAACTTGGCAAAGTTGGGCGGAGGTTTTTTGGCGAGTGTTCATGGAAATGATCATGAAAAAAGACAAAGTTAGTCCATGCGGATATATCAAATGTTTGCTTTTAGCATTGCAAGTTTTATGCGGAGGGTGCCGACTCGGTTTCGTCCGAACCCCCTTAATCTTTTACATGTTCCCTCCACTCTTTGGCTTGTGCTCTCGCTTGCCGGACAGCCGCTCTGCGGTCTGTGGCTGAGAGTGGACCGCGGAGTGTAGTGTACAATACTCAGACTTTGGGAGCGAATTTATCCGAGTAGATACTCATAAAAGAAACGACCGGGTCGCCCAAACCGTTTTTTTCCCGGACGTTTTTCGCGTGGGTGGCCTCCAGCATTCACCTTTGCTAGCCGGACAGCCGCTCTCCGGTTTGTGACTAAGAGTGAGCCTTTGGAACTGCGCACGCTACTAAGCCGTCAGCGGGAACTAACGTCTCAGGCCAAGCGGCCAGCCCCCGGGCCAACTCTGGCTGGCGCCGGGGCGAACAGTGATGCAACTTTAATATAAAATGCGGAGATAGCACCCGAGCATCGCTCGGGGTTATCCATGCTTGCGTGATGCAAAAATATGCGGGCGAGGAGCTCACATTGATTTTTGTGTAGTCGCGGTCGTTGAAAACAGCCGGCGCGACTCGGCGCTCGCGGAGCGCGTCGGCGCACCCACTTGGTGTAGCCTTCGAGCCCCCGGGTGCTCGAAGGGGGGTTCTGGCCGGTCAGGCTCGACCGGCTAGGCGGCGAGGCGTCTTGCAACGTCCTTTTTCTTCTTTTTCTACCGGCTGGGGGAGCCGGACAGAACTCTTCTCTTGTTTGCAATCTTCGCGGGGGCGCGCCAGCGCACCCGCTGGGTGTAGCCCTGAAAGCACAAGTGCTCCCTAGGTGGTTTTGATAATTGATGACAACATATCTCTTGTTGGACTAACATTTCGATCTAGCATGTTTCAGATAAGTTCAACAATGGAGTGGCATGGACTAAAGGTTGTGGGAACTCCTTCAAGATGCTAAGGACAAAGGATTGGCTAAAGCTTCAAGCTCAAGACTCTTCATTTTATATTTTAGTGATCCAAGATCACATTGAGTCTTTAGGAAAAGCCAATACTATCAAGGAGGGATGAGGTGTTGCTTAATGAGCCTCTTGCTTCATGTGCTTAATGATATGCTCCAAAATCCTCAACTACTTTCCCATATCCACATATGACCTAAACCCTAAGCCAAACTCGGTCCTACCGATTCTTCCTATCCGGCGCCACCGAGTTTCACTTGTCATTAGCCACTGCCAAACCCTAGCAATTCGGTCCTACCGATAGGGATCTCGGTCTCACCGAGATGGGGTTGCAAACTCTCTGTTACCCATTACAATATTCTTGGTCCCACCGAGATATGCAATCGGTCCCACCGAGTTTGCTTGACCAAATCTCAGTTTCACTTATTACCCAAATCGGTCCCACCGAGTTTGAGTAATCGGTCAAACCGAGTTTTGGATTTACCCTAACCCTAGCACATCGCTCCCACCGATTTGATCCAGTCGGTCCCACCGAAATCACTAACGGTCACTAGGTTTACATTTTCGGTCCGACCGAGTTTATTGATTCGGTCCCACCGAGATTGGAAAACTGTGTAACGGTTGGATTTTGTGTGGAGGCTATATATACCCCTCCACCTCCTTCTCATTCGATGAGAGAGCCATCAGAACGCACACACCATTCCAACTCATATGTTCTGAGAGAGAACCACCTACTCATGTGTTGAGACCAAGATATTCCATTCCTACCATATGAATCTTGATCTCTAGCCTTCCCAAGTTGCTTTCCACTCA